>NC_041386.1:583837267-583853603 GCF_002162155.2 Triticum dicoccoides
GTTGCTGAAACATACCCCTGATAAAATTTGTGTAATTAGCATGATATTTTAAGCACTACGGGCTTGATAGGTTACCTAGAATCACCATGATAACTTTTTGTCCCGGGAAAAAGTTGTTCAAAACATCCCCAATAATTTTTGTGTAAATAACATGATAATATAAGCACCGCATAACCGATAACTTGTAATATAAACATGATGGTAACTTTTTTACCAAAGGAAAATAAGTTGTTAAAAATATACACTCGCCTCGCGCGTGGGCCTCTTGGATGAACACAACACATGGCGTGCCACGGGAAAGTCACATAATGTTTAGTGTCATGAGGGGCACACGTGCTATAGGCGTGATAAGTTACGCAAAAACATCGTGGTAATTTTTGACCTATGGAAAAAGCTACCGAAACACACCCAGGTTTTTAGGTGCAAGTACCATGATAATATACGAACTGTAGACCCGGTAACTCATGTACAATCCCCCATGGTAACTTTGACCGGGGGAGGTTGATGTACATATACCCTGATAACTTATGTGTAAGTACCACGGTATTTTACACATCGAAGACCTTATAACTTGTGTACAAAACACAGTGGTAACTTTGAAGGGGTGTAGTTGTTGAAGCATAGTACCTGGTACGTTCTATGTAAATAACACGGTAAGTTATGCAACACAGGCCTGATAACTTGCATACGAATACCATGATAACTTTGTCCTGAGGAGAAATCATGTGGTAGACGTGAAGAAGTGGCAGTTTTCTCGGGGGTGGGCGCCCGAGATGTGCGGGAGAAGGAGGTTTCTGGGGCGAGCCTGCGGGGTCGTTTGGGAGGAGGCGAGGTCAAAGGAGGAGGGATCGTGTGGTGCATTAAAATGAAAGAAGTAGAGATGTGGCAGTTTTGCTTATATGGCACACATGTGCCAAATATCACAGTCCATGTTAATATTGTTAACTAAGGTTGTTCCATTGAGATTGAAATGGTTCAGATTTCAGACACTAAAACTATCTTTCTAGTTTAAAACTTGACTACTCTAGCTTAAGGCTAACACTTAAATGACCAGTTTCCTCTTCTCTGTTTAAAATGCGGGATTTGAATGGAAGCATTTGCACATTCTAGGGAGCTAAGGGCGTCCCCAGTGCTTAGAGGATGGCTTGCCTCCAAGCTGGGACCCATGCCCAGCCTCTAAGCTTAGCTCAAAACTCTGTAGTGTATAACAAATACTCCGAGCCTCTAAGGTGGACCCATATAAAATAAAATAAAAACCCTGATTCACAACCTACTTCTTCTCATCTTCTCGACATGGTCAGCACACTCCGCGCATGACAAGTCGGGCCAGCGGATTATTTTAGTCCGAAGAAAAGGTTGGAGGTGGACACTATGCTTGTGTCGCCTGCAGTGTATGGGACCGCCCTCTAAGGGCTTAGAGGCTGCCTTAGAGGCAGCAAACCATCACACTGTGGATGCTCTATGGGGGCTTTGTTTGGACATTAGGGGCCAGTTCTTTTCGCCCTATAATTCTGGAGAATTATGATTCTGGAAACTGCCCGCAGAATCGTCTGCCCACAGAATTGTCTGTCCAGTTCTTTTCTGTAATTCTAACCTGTAATTGTTGTATGAGGTCGCTCGGTGGGGCTGGCCCGGTGACATATTGGCTGTAATTTGAGTCCCCAATTGGGGTAGTAGTTCAAACCGAACAATTTTCTTTTAACGATTGCCGAGTTTCCACGATTCTCAAATACACTAGCGATTCTGATAATTCTCGGATGATTCCTGGGGAAGAAACGAGTTCTTTTGCGATTGTGATTCTCCGGGCAGTAATTCTTCAGAATTGAGCCAAAAGAACTGGGCCTAGGTCGTAGGGTCAACAGGAGGGCAAGGTCCAGGACCTTGTCACCTTTCTGCCATGAGGGTGGGGCAATGAAGCGGCAGTCAGCAATAGAGATTAGGGAGGTTGACAATTCTTGTTTGCTTTATTGGTGGAGTACAATGCATTGTATAGCCTGCGTTACACTCCCAGGAGATCAACTTTGGGGCTAAACCAAAACCAATGTGTGAGACAAACTAGCTTGAGAATCAGGGGCATAACTTCAAATCATAACTTGTTATTCTTATCCAACATACCTCCTCCTTGGCCTGGTGCAACCGTGGCTCTCCTGTCATGTCTCACATGGTAGCACCAGTCTAAAACTTCCTGGCTGGTGCCATCTAGAGCCCCTTTTTTCTTGATGAGGGAAGTCTGTAACCTCTGTTGCTATCATATTGGCTAGTGCTGGCTCTGCACAATGTCTCTATTA
Organism: Triticum dicoccoides; assembly: GCF_002162155.2. Taxonomy (NCBI): domain Eukaryota; kingdom Viridiplantae; phylum Streptophyta; class Magnoliopsida; order Poales; family Poaceae; genus Triticum; species Triticum dicoccoides. The sequence goes on from NC_041386.1 coordinate 583,839,556, forward strand.
GCTATTGGATCAAGCGGATGGGCTTGAGGATAAGTGGTAATCCCTTCTTTCTTGATAAAATCTACTCCCTCCGTTCCAAAATAAGTGTCTTAACTTTAGTACAAAGTTGTGCAGTACTGAAGTTAAGACACTTATTTTGGGACACAGGGAGTATAACCTCTTGGTGTAATCATATTGGCTAGTACTGGCTATGTGCCTGATGCCTCTCAGTTCCTGGAACCAGTCGATGGGCTTGCTGGTACCCTAACCTGTCTTACCTTCAAAGTCAATCGGATTTGCTGAGATATCTGAATAGACAAATTTACTTTTTGTAAGTGAGCTGTTAATTTTTTTTGGCTTCTATTCGATACATGCGCATTTCTTTGTTTCACCTGGTAAAGTAAATCAGATTGTGTGTGTACATTAAAGTTCAAATACTAACATGGCATTAAGCCTGTATTTAAAATAGAATGGTTGAGTTTTCATATTAAAGATCTCAAAGCTATATTGATAATGTTTCAAAAGGTGACATGTGGATGTGCAGCTGGAGTTGCTGCCGCCTTCAGAGCTCCGGTTGGTGGGGTACTATTTGCTCTGGAGGAAGTTACATCCTGGTAAGAATGTTCTTTCATCATACTAATAATAAAATTAGCCATGTTGACCAATGTAATTTGTTCCATCTTTCGATCTATACTTCTAGTCTTACCCTATTGTTTTCTTTGCATTTAGTAGACAACTATTTCAGTTTGAGAATGTTCATATACTTTTCAGTAAGCAGTAGGGCAGTACTAACAGGTTTTTCTGATTCAATAACTTTGAATACACTTTTGACAGCTTATATATGTCCTTTTCTGGCTTAGTTATTTCTTTCTGTAGCTGCTATCAAGAAAACCTTTAGCACAAATGTGATTCACTCCACAATCGACTATTAAATTGCCAAATGAGTACAAAAGTAGAAATGCATCAGCAGCAGTTTTCTGCTCATTATGTCTCTCTGATTTGTTTATAACAATGCACTTATTAAAGTACCTTTATGAGGAACCTGCTTCATTTGTTTGCATGACCAATATAAATACTCAAAATGTTGTCATAGATGAATATAGGCTGCACTTCTGCTGCACTGCAACAGCATGCAAGGGCATTTGTTTAGTTTTAAATTGACTTGAGAACATCCGTTTTGAATACATGTTATTTAGAGACTGGCTACCTGATGGATTAGTCTAGAATACATGTTATTTAGGGACTGGCTACCTGATGGATTAGTCTAGAATACATGTTATTTAGGGACTGGCTACCTGATGGATTAGTCTATCATGAGTGACATTACCAGGTTTCCCAGGCTGCAACTCAAGAGATGCACCTGAGTGCACTTCGTTTCACTTGTGTTGCCGTATTAGTTTTCCCAAGATTTTGGCCCTGTGCTTCCAATAGTATACACATGAGTTAACTTACTATGAAGATCAAGAGCATGGTTGCCACCTAAGTACCACTGTTATGTAATACCATATTTTAGGGTTGTGAGATAACCGCCATTTCCTGTTTTATTACACGTTTTATAATGCTATTATAAGTGTACTTTTGGGTCAAGAAAGATAATTATTAGAAAGTTCGTTCCACACTTCTGTATTATGTGCAACAACCAATCATGTTGCATGTAAATTGGGTCTCTTGCTCCCCGTGGAACTTACTTTAGATGCAACGGTAATACATTTTTACATAGATTTGTTGCTTTTACTCTGTAGTTTGATGTAGCTAGTTGTTTAGACCTACTACTTAGTATGCTTGTGGTGGGTATTACTGTCATCCAATTCATTATGTAATGTTGGTAATACACTTATGAAGTGGAACCTGTCATGGCAGTTCTTTTTATGGACATCTACGCATGCCGGGTAGCCTAATGATATGAAATATGTTGTTCAACTGCGGGTCTTGCACTTTAATGTAATATGATTTGATTGATTATGTTATCATTATATTGCTGAAGGTGGAGAAGCCATCTTATGTGGAGAGTATTCTTTACATCTGCTGTCGTGGCTGTTGTGGTGCGATCAGCAATGAATTGGTGTAACAGCGGAAAATGTGGTCATTTTGGGGCTGGCGGTTTCATAATCTGGGACATATCTGGGTATGATTACTTTTTCCTAGTTATAAGGGAATGAAAATGACCTGTGAATTGTGATATTGATTGTTTACTTTTTCGTAAAGAGGTCAAGAAGATTACTCTTACCAGGAACTTCTGCCGGTGGCAATTATTGGTGTTATTGGTGGACTTCTTGGTAAGTTACAGTATGCAAAATTGACTCAGTATATCTAGAAATGCCATAGTCACGCGTTGTACCTGACGAGAACTCATTCATAAAGTTTACCCAGCAATATCTAGAATTGCTACAGTCAACATTGTTTACTTGACGAGATGTCCTTTGGATGTCAACTGGCTAAAGAAGCAATAGCTAGCCTGGATTCTTGTACTCACTGAACTTTAGGCCGACTGGGGGGTTTATTCCCTCAGTCTAGCTCATTTTCTCCCTACTGATTTTGTAAGTACTGCACTATGCTAAGTCACAGTTGGCTAAACAGCTGAGGGTGTCTTGTAGAGAATTCCCTGTAGTTAGAGTTGGATCAAGTTACATGAAAATAATATGTTAATTAACCGACGTATCACAGTTGTGAAAAAGCCTGCCCACAAACTCATTGTAGGCCCAAAACAAATAAACAGTCCTAGTATATTTGTGCCATATTTGATATTTTTCAGTTAATTCATTGGGTGTTTCTTCAGGAGCGCTATTTAATCAACTCACCCTGTATATAACTAAATGGCGGCGAACATATCTTCATAAGAAAGGGAAACGAGTCCAGGTATGCTGGAGATATGATATATTAATGGTTATAAAGGTAGAGCTCCTCTTGTAGTTATATACCTAACATCCAGGTTAATATTTGCAGATCTTTGAAGCTTGCCTCATATCTTTGATAACATCCACTGTTTCCTTTGTGTTGCCACTACTGAGGAAATGCAGCCCATGTCCTGAATTAGAAACCAGTTCTGGTATCCAGTGCCCTCATCCACCTGGAACAGATGGGAATTTCGTTAATGTGAGTCTACTCTAGGATTTTTCAACTTGAATTACATGTTCTCTTTAGCTACAGTAATATTGGTTGTGTTCTTCTTAATATGTTGTCCGTATATTTGCAGTTTTACTGCTCAAAAGATAATGAATACAATGATCTGGCAACCATTTTCTTCAATTCTCAGGTCAGAATATATTCGGAAAGCTTTTCCTTCCATATTCCGTATTCCATGTCACGATATTCAACAACATTCTCTCGCAGGATGATGCAATACGCAATCTGTTCAGTGCAAAAACATTCCATGAGTACAGCGCACAAAGCCTTATCACCTTCCTGGTACCCTTTTCTGTCTGCTTGATTTATGGAATATTATACCTCGTAATATCTTCCTAACTCCATGAGCTGTTGAACTAGTGCAGTTTCTGTAAGTTAGGAAAAACATGAAAAAGTACTTACCAAGTCCAAATAATCATGATTTTAAAAAGTTTTGAATAATCAGTAGTCTCGTCGAAGTTCGATTGTGTTTTCTTGTATTAGTAGCACATGCTATTGGTATAATAAAAAATGATGGTTATCGCTACTCTATGCATATTCCGATGCTGTAGCGAACTTTATTTCTCGCCATTCCATTTACCATCATTTGGACGAGTTTTGGGATATCAAGAAGTTTTATTTGTCATATACTTACCTTTCCCCCTTTTCTTGCTTTGCTCAGGTCATGTTTTACTCCTTAGCTGTTGTAACATTTGGAACTGCTGTTCCAGCTGGTCAATTTGTCCCAGGAATAATGATTGGATCTACGTATGGCCGGCTTGTTGGAATGTCTGTTGTTAAGTTCTATAAGAAACTAAATGTTGACGAGGGCACGTGAGTTATCACTATCTCTCCAGTTTATATTTATTAGGCTTCTTAGTTTTGCATTAATGCCCCCTTGAATTTTATTCTTCCTTTCTGCTCTGGGTATTTTACCATTATTAATATCGCTATAGGTATGCTCTACTTGGTGCTGCTTCGTTTCTTGGTGGTTCGATGAGAATGACTGTGTCTTTATGTGTTATTATGGTTGAGATTACAAACAACTTGCAACTCTTGCCATTAATTATGCTTGTTCTTCTGATCTCTAAGGTAAAAACTCTGCAACATTGACTCAAAGTCTCAAACTCTGCGAACTTCGACTCCTTGTTGAACATGCAGAGTGTTCCTTCTGACTTCTATTCATGTAGGCTGTTGGTGATTTTTTTAACGAGGGGCTATATGAAGAGCAGGCCAGATTAAAGGGCATCCCTTTACTTGACTCTAGGCCTAAACAAGTGATGAGAAACATGAATGCGAAGGATGCCTGCAAGAATCAAAAGGTTCTGATGATTTTTATTCCATTCAAGGTGGAAGAAAGAACTACATCTTGTGTCAGTATAGTTCCAAATCTAACACGTCCAATATTCTGGTGTTTGGTGTTAGGTTGTGTGCCTTCCTCGTGTTTCAAGAGTTGTTGATATTGTTTCTGTTCTGCAAAGCAACAAGCACAATGGCTTCCCTGTAAGTAGATGCCAGTTCTAGAACACAGCTGCTTCTGTGGGGGGTTTAAATAACAGATTTTCTTTTGTTGTTCAGATTGTTGAACGTGGGCAGAATGGCGAGTCACTTGTCATAGGTCTCATACTTCGGAGGTATAAGATGCAGTATCATGTGACTCTTGCTTTCTTGGTTTACCTTGTACACTTAACACTGACCCATCATTTGTCCTCTTCTTCCAGTCACTTGTTGGTGCTTTTGCAATCTAAAGTAGATTTCCAGAATACTCCTTTCCCTTGTGGGCCAGGCATACTGAACAGGTTTGTCTAAGGCTCAGTTTGCGGGTGCTGAATTGTGCTTATTTTATAATCTGCTATGAAAAATTATGCACAAAAGTAGGCAAAACTGGTTCAAACAAACACTAAAATAGGGAAAAGCGGATGGGGCAAACGTGATAATGAGAATCCACCGCAATGCCATGGACAGCCTTAAGTAGGAACCAATAGTCTATTGACTGGTAATAATGGACTGTTTTTGCTGTTACGCAGGCACAATTTTAGTGACTTTGTTAAGCCAGCTTCAAGTAAGGGAAAGTCGATTGATGACATTCATTTGACGGATGATGAACTTGGGTTGTATTTAGATCTCGCTCCATTTCTAAATCCGTCTCCTTACATAGTGCCAGAGGACATGTCTTTGGCAAAGGTAAAGCCAGCTTTTATTTGGACCATACACTCATTTCAGCGAGTTGGATATGAGATAATCTTTGTAACGATTCCCAGGTATACAATCTCTTCCGCCAACTAGGATTGAGACATATATTCGTCGTTCCTCGGCCTTCTCGGGTCGTAGGTCTGATAACAAGAAAAGATCTCTTACTCGAGGTGATATAAGCCACACAACCGTTGCTGTCGTATATTGTACAGAAGTTAAGAAAGAATATTTGGCTGGACATCCTTCTCAGCTCTATTGTTTTGATTACAGGAGGATGGCAATACCGCGACAACAGAGCTCCAGTCGACCAGTGTAAGGTCTATATTATCTACTTCTTGCAAGCTGAGCTTTTCGTTGCTGCGCCGCTATGCGCAGAACTGAAGTTAGCAACTCTCTCGATATCTCATTGGAAACACTGCGTAGATTATAATGCGATGCTTTTACCATGCTCAAGCACATAAGTGCCCAGACTGTCTCACTGAGGCCGTGTTCGGTTGACAGGGTTGTGAAGGGGTTTTGGCAGGGATTGAGGTGGATTTAATCCCCTACAAGTCAAAATCCCCCCAAATCCCCTCCAATCCTCTTGACAAAGGGTGTAACCGAACAAGGTCTGATCGGATTCACTAAACCGCCTGCGTATTGACGGTGACATTCCATGCCGCGCTGGATGCACCGGTGCTTGTCTAGAGAAGCATTACATCAACGAAATAGGCTGGTGACATTTGGATGTGATGCAACGACTTGTCGATTCCGTTTTGGGTTGACTTGAGACTGTTTCGTCTTTGCAGAGCCTACCTGAACGGTAAAACGGCAGGGGGGAGCGCGCACCTGGAGCGCCCTCTTCTTGACAGCTTGATGATCGGAGGAGTAAATACATAGCACAACATACAGAGCGTCTCAAAGATAATTTTGATAGCAAGCAGTTAACCTTCTTCCACTGCATGTCGGAATGGTACACAAACCAAGCAACGCCCAGCGAGCTACAGACGCAGGATTCTTCGAGGTCGATGATGCAACGGGAGGATGGCCCCATGCGGTGGTGACTAATTAGGCGATTGTAAACAAAAATGTTTATAGACTCACTGATGTTTGTAGCCGTTATCCATGTAAACCACGAGAAACTGAAATTCTTTCGAGTAAATTGCGTCTCTGTAGGTTGACATGGCGAACGGTCCTCTCCGTTGTTCAGGTTTTGGTGACACTGGTCTCGCTCCGAACTGTGCATGCACTGGGTCTAATCTTTGTCATCTCGTTTAGTTCCGGTTCTGCATCTGAAAACAAGCACATTTATGGCAACATCTGAAGATGAATATGAAGGCGATTCAGGTCCTTGTTCAACTGTTGGATCCGAACCCCATATGATCCTTCAAATTTGAAGCCAGTTGGAAACTCACAACAATTCCTCCAACCAACAGGATTTGCTAGCTCAGTCTTAGAGATGTTCGTATGAGTAGGGTGTCCGTGCGCATATAGTATTTTTAAAAAAAATCCAACCAACAGGCACACCACAAAACACATACTTCTACCCTAAAAAACACACAGCTCTGTCAACAGTTTTTTTCAGAGATTTTTTTCAGTGTCTTTTCGTTTCTAAACTAAAAAACACACAGCTCTACCCTAAAAAACACACACTTCTACCCTAAAAAACACACAGCTCTACCCCACAGGCCTGCAAGTAATACCGCCAGGCGGCCCAGCCCAGCCCGCCCAGGCCCGAAGTCCTCGCCTCTCTCTGACTCGACTCTCTCGGCTCGTTCCTTTCTTTCTTGGGACCGAAGCCGGACTCGACTCCGCTCCCCCAAATTACAACCCTCTCTCGCCGTCTGCTCGCTCGCTCGCCCGCCCCCCAAATCCCTACTCCCCCACCAACCCCAGCCGAACCCCGGCGGCGTCACCGGCGATGGAGTGCGTCATCGGCGTGGTCGGCCGCGACTTCGCGGTCGTGGCCGCGGACACGTCCGCCGTGCAGAGCATCCTCGTCCACAAGACGGACGAGGACAAGATCATGCTCCTCGACTCCCACAAGCTCATGGGCGCCTCCGGGGAGCCCGGCGACCGGTAAGCACCCCTCCACGCCCGTCGCCGATCCGCCCGCCCCGGCGGTTCCGGGCTCGCTTTTCTGTTGGGGGCGGCTTTGCCGTCTCGATCTGACCCGATCTGGCTTTGTTTTTTTTTTCTGGGGGCGTCGGGCGGCAACAGCGTGCAGTTCACCGAGTTCATCCAGAAGAACCTCCACCTCTACCAGTTCCGCAACAACATGCCGCTCAGCACCGCCGCCACCGCCAACTTCACCCGCGGCGAGCTCGCCACCGCCCTCCGCAAGGTTCACCTTCAGCCCTGATTTCTCTTATACTCTCCAGCGGTTCTGCTGTGGATTGTCTGTGAGTGTCTCTGGGAGGGGCTAGGGTTCGCTATCCCTAGGGTCTCACACCGGTTCCGCTTTCTTAGGGTTTGTTCAGGTTACTTGGTCTGGTGTAGACCTGTTGTTCGATTGGGTATGTGATTGGGGATTTTTGCTGACTTAAATGGGGGCTTAAGGCTTTACCCTTGTGTAGCCTTGTAGGTTTCTTATTCGCACTTACAGTTTGCTGATGAGTTGTTGAATACTATTGTCTGTTACTTCTTTGTCAAACAGTTTTTGGAAAATTAGTGTCCGTGTTACATACAACTCTGTGTTTAAGACTTTATATGTTAGTTTTAAATCGATGCCAAGCAGAACCTCTGTACATTAGATGGAATTGCTCAACTATGTTCTGCATGTGGGCTTCAACTGTTTCTGAGGATTATTTTCCCTTCTAATAGATATGCATTTATGCTGGTTTTAAGTTGATTTCATGTTTCCAGCACCAGGATCCTAGAGCAACGATACATTAATAACACAGAAGAACTGTTCTACAGTACACCTATGAATTGTGTAGTGCCTATGATATTGCACCTTCTGAACTTTATTTTTTCTGTTGACCATTTGTTCATATTATGGATGAATCTTGCAACACTTGAATAGTGACATGGAAACAAATTCTTTATGGATGAACTTTATTTGGAATTTTGCAATGCTGCATCTTTTTTTATAATATGTCACAAATTCTTACCAGCTTAATGCTGTTTCACTGTATAGTCAGATTAAATTAAAGATAAAACTTGACATGATTCCTGATGGACCTTGAGTGCTGTCTTTGTTGCTTGTATTGTAGATTGATTCATTTACAAAATTTGTTGTTTACACTTGTGAGAATTCATGTGAACGAGGTAGCATTTTAGAGAGGGATGTTTTAATATTTTAACTTGCACTAAGGAAGCAAGTACAGGGCTCTGTCTTCCATTTTGTTGTTGTTTGGCTCCTAGTTGGAAGTTTATTAGAAAGAGAAATCTTCGCTGTAATCTACAGATTAAGAACTCCTGATATTCCCCCCAGGCTTGAGCTACACCACCTAGCTATTCCAATTTGTGACTTAATTGCATTTACTTTGTGGTCAGTACCTCTGTGCCACCTTTTCCGTTTGCCTTAGTTTCCACTGAGATTACTAGTGTAGAGCACTAGTTGAATTCATCAGCAGCATCATTAACTGATTTTCGTGGCGACGTATTCATCTTTTTCTCTTGACAATTTCTGACGTTATGTCTTTGTTTCATTTTGCAGAATCCCTACTCTGTAAACATCATACTTGCAGGGTTTGATAAAGACGCTGGTGCATCGATGTACTACATTGACTACATCGCAACACTCCACAAGATCGACAAGGGCGCATTTGGGTACGGGTCATACTTCTGTTTGTCGCTGATGGACAAGTTGTACCGCCCTGACATGACTGTCGAGGAAGCGGTAGACCTTGTTGACAAGTGCATCAAGGAGATCAGACTCCGGCTTGTTGTCGCGCCTCAGAATTTCGCCATCAAGATCGTGGACAAGGATGGCGCCAGGGACTATGCTAGGCGTGAGATCGGAGGTGACAGTCCTGCAGTCGCAACCGCAAGCGCGACAGTAGCAACAACTGCCTGAGGTGATTGGCCCTGTTGGTGGTCATTTGGCTGGCTGGAGGCTGAATCCTTCCTGTTAATTGTTTCCGAGTACTGTCACTATGTAATCGCAATACGTTTCAGTTTGAGAGCTGTGTTGCAAATTCTCCCAGATGTGGACTAGTCTGTTTATGACCCCTATTTCATGGTTATATGTTTCACTGTTTCTTGCTATCGAATGCTGTGTTCCGGGTATTTCGGACTTCCTGCTTATTGCTGCTGCTTATTACTGTTGAGCTGTTGTCGATGCTGAGAATTTGTGTATAACGCGTGCTGCATAGCTCATATGCTCATACAAAACCACGAACTGCGCTGTCTTAAATACTGAAGTGGTGATGTGCCTGAGTGGGAACTGTTTGGCATTGTTTGCTTGCAAATGGTACTGTTACAATGTGAGGATACATATGCAATTTCTTGCTTGGGATTGTTACTCTTGTACTCTATGCTTAGCCTGATAACCTGGAACGGGAAAAAACACTTTCAAGAAACATGCATTTCATCTGCCGGTTTGTCATTATATTCGTTTCTTCACAAATGTTTCTTGATTTGATTCATAGCGGTAAATAAAATGCCACACGAGAAACTGTTTCTTGACATGATTCAGTGGTAAATAAAATGGCATGCGAGATATGACTAATCTGTTCATGCAGAAGAAACTTGCTTGCAAACTTGGGTCACATCAGAAAAACTGAATGATACTACCATACTATGTTAGATCCTGTATGCTGCGCTGCTGCGTTGAGCAAACTTTCATGTAGCTGCTAAGAGCAAGTGACTTCATTTACAATTATATTTTTACAAACACAAAACCTGAGCTATAGTTAATAAGCTGGACTGTCAAAAATGAAATCCTTTGTAGGGGCAGGGCAGTATACATCTTAAATCCTTCTATAGGGGCCTCAAAAGTGGGTAATCTTCCAGGAGTTCCCGCTCCGACAATGCGTCGTTCTCATTTTGTGGTGTCCATAAGACCTCGACCGCCTATGAAGGTCAATGAAAATGGTTAAACACTATTGCTATAGCCTCAGCAAATCAACCAAAGGTGGATAACAACATGCATTGCAAGAAAAAAAAAATCTAAGATGTTGCTCATCGAGCGGGCATAACGCAATAATGTCAGATTTTTTGATACTAGTGGAGTGCAAAATTTGTGGTGGGCCTAACCAGATCTATTACAAAGCATTGTTAATTTTAGTTACTGTAACCAGTTTGCCGCTGGTTTACATTCTTTTGACTCCAGTACAGTTGACAAGGCATTAAGAAAGAAAAGAAACAAGCAGATAATACCATTATTTTGCTTGACGGTACGCAACCAAGCATTTGTAGAGCTGTCTTCAGGTCACTGCTGCTGTTTATAGTAGGTAGCTTGTACACCCCCTCAGCAGCAACCAATATGGTAATCTACAAATAAGTAATAAACAATTTCAGATATGAAATGATGATTACCATTAGCAGCTAATAAATTTGCAACAAGGGTGAGAATATTTCCACAGTAAATGTGTTTATTTTACTACTCCCTCCGTCCCACAATATAAGAACGTTTTTCAAGCTGCATAGCTTGAAAAACATTCTTATATTACGGGACGGAGGGTGTAGGTAGGAAGGACTAGAATAAGTGAAGCTCTACATATTATGAAGGTCCCAAATATCAGTACTAGTATGAGATATATAAACATCAAAAGACTGCTACCATTTAATTTGAATATTTATATAAAAAGCATACCACGATGTACTCGTTGCTAAAACCACTTGATCGTTGAGTGCCTGCCTTTTGCCTCTTGATACTGTTTACATTCACGAGTGTCTCTTCATCAAACTTGCCTCTTTCCTCAATTGACAGTTGATTGAAACGTTTCTCCCCATCATCCATGCTTCGTTTGACATCCACCTTGAGAACAAGTGAAAACCAAAGAGATTAAGAAATATAAATCCGAACTAGAAATTTACTGATTCCAAATATATAAGATCTCGCTTGTAAGACAGGCAGAGCTCCTTTCCTTGATTGGCAAAAAAGAGAGACTGATTACATGATATATAGTGCTCATGTATGGGATGGGATGTTAGGTAACCTACAAACTTAAGTATGAAAGCATAGTGTACCATTCAAAATTTCCAAATATATATTTTTGGTGATGAAACATTGATGAATATGACTGCGACACTACCAGCGAATTGGAAAATATATATAGGCTGCAAAAACTGAATATAAATTAAAGAGCTAAGTGTGCTTACTGTTGAATAAGCTGAGATACAGCAATCTGGATGTCGAAGTAATGCCAATGTTGTCTCTGGAAGACATCATATCAACAACAGAATGGTTAGGTTGAATGCAGAAGAAAAAAGGTCAAACTCTTATGAAAATAACAAATCTTCACAATGTGCTTGGTTCTGAAGCATAATGTGATGCAATTTATCATCACTATGTTAATTGTATATCAGGAGATATGTGTCCTTAGCAATAAAATAAACCTGTGAAACAGAATTATACGTCGAGAGACTGGAGGCCAAAACTACCCCCCAGTTTTCCATGACAGATAGACATTTGGTCTATTATAGGATGAAAACAATCTTTCCAAACAAACCAAGGGGGGCAGAACCCGACAACCAGACAACTCAGACGAGAAAAAGGAGGGAAACCATCTTAGATCACAAGGCTAACACAATAGCAAATCAGATATAATAAAGCAGTATGTTGACTTCACATGCCAATAATAAAAATGGTCACCCAACAATTATGCTGTTGCCCAATATTTATACCATATACCAGCATAACTTGAAGTAGTATAATGAAGCAACACGCGTTATCTGGTTTTACCTGTTAGTACAAAGCTCAACCCAGCTGGGGTAGATGTATCTGCTTTCTCGGCTATTTGATCAAGCTCCTTTTGAAATGATCGGGCCATGCCTAGCAAGCCAACCTAGGAACATATTCAACATATAGATTAGGAAATTAAAATGGACTCCTTCCACACATAAATAATTGAGTATGCTATGTGGATCAAGTATTTGTGCAATTGTTGTACATTATGAGTAACTTTGGGATGATTACTGGTAAAAAAGATTACTGCTAGCAAGAATTTCTGATTGCCTAATGTAAGCATGATTACTGAGAAACAAATTAATGCTGCCACTAGCAGTCCTGATTTGGCAATTACCAATTGCTATACATCTAAGCACAGTATGTGTAAACAACATGTTCACGCTTTGGAAAGCAGCACTACATAGTTAAGCTTGAGAAGATAAAGCAAACCAAGTACTGCTAATGATATCTTTGTTATAACATAGCTCTTTCGATCTCCATGGTATATACCGAATGCAATCTTGTTTATGTGTTTGGAAGGACGATTTGTGGTCTAGGCCCTCAAACAATTTAAGAGTTTAAATTATATGCATGAATAATGTTGACATTATCTCATTTGAATGATTATATCATTAGTTGCATCACAGTACAGCTGCCAACATACATCAAGATCACTAGATAAAGAACATAGCTGGAGCTCCTCCAAAACTTTCTAACCTCATTAAAGATACATGCACTAAAGCTAACTCTTTATAATACAGCCTTAACCATTAATGGATCCAGAATCCAAGAAGTTGGCACCGTGGAACAGGCAGAACAATTTAGAATCAAATAGCCACAGATATCAATCCTAGGCATTGTTTTATGCAGAACATATAGAAAGGGTGCTCCAAATCAAGAAGTGGTTTACATTTTGCAACCAATCTATGGACAGTTCATTTGCATATTTTTGGTGCAAACATGTGAAGTGTTGAGTCCACCAATTGATCCATGCTAATGTGGAGTACATAGGTAAGTTTATGCAGACATACAGACATGGTGCCCAAATCAAGAAGTGGTTTAGATATTGCAATAACCAATCTACCATCAATCCATCTGAATAAGTGGTTTACATTTTACAGTAAGCAACCTACCAACAATTCATTTGAGGAACAGTCAGAATAATTTACAACCCAAGTGCTACAAATATCAATTCTAGGCACACTCGGCTTCTAGTGTATCAGTTAACCAAGAGCATGCTCAAGAAATGGCGCGGCAAATCAAGAAGTGGTTTACATTTTACAGTAACCAAGCTAACGACAATTCATTTGCATAGTGTTCGTGCAAACAAATGAAGAGTGTTGAGTCCATCAACTGATCTATGCTAATGTGAATTACTCAGGCAAGAAATCGGTCGAAATACCAGAGGAAAACAGCAGGAGAAGAAAGGGTAGGATTAGGAACCTGCAGCTTGAGGACGGTGGTCTTCTGCGTGTCGGTGAGCACGCTTCCGCCCCCGGAGGAGTCGGTGAGGAAGCCACCGAGGTAGAGGAACGCGGCGAAGCCCACGAGGGTCAGGAGGAAGCCGGAGCCCCCGAAGCCGATGCCGAAGGCGGGGCCGACGGACACGAAGGGCGAGGGCGAGTAGAAGGGCGCGGAGGAGTAGCCTCCCCCCATCCTGGGCGCCGGCGCGGTGTACCCGTAGGACGGGGACGGGGAGGAGCGCGAGGAGCGGGAGGAGAAGGCGGACCCGCCGATGCGGCCGCCGGAGGCCGCCAGCGCCGCGTGGTGGGGCGCCGCGGCCGCGAGCAGCGCGCCGGCCAGGAGGAGCGCCAGCGCGGGCTTCCTGAGCGCCGCGAGCGAGTCGAGGAGGGACCGCTTGAGCGCGTCGAGTAGTGGGTGCGGCGGTGGCGGCCTCGCTGCCGGCTCGGCGGCGACGGGGCACGGGGGGATGGGGGCTGGCGGGTGGGCGCGGAGG
>NC_041386.1:583854121-583857794 GCF_002162155.2 Triticum dicoccoides
GGAGGTGGTGCGGGCCGCGGCGGGGCGGGGGCGGGAGCGAGCGCGGGTGGTGCGGGGAGAGGAAGCGGGCGGGCTCGAGGAGGGAGGCGGCGGCCATGGCGGAGCGCAAGGCGCGATTTTTCTTTTCTTTTCTTTCTGAGGAGTGTGTGGCGGTGGAGCGTCGGGATGGAGAGGATGACCGGCGCCGGAGCTTGTGTGTGTGCGTCTGTCCTCTTCCGCCGCGTGAAGAGAAGAGCACGGTGGGTGGAAGTTTCAGTCTACGCGGGGAGGCAACCAACGGCTTGGATCGGGCCTGCTAATGACCGACGACGTTGATGAAACCTGCGATTAGACCATGATAAAAAAAAGACATTCTTTTTAACTTTTGAGGGGAATCCCCGAGCTCACACGCTCGGAAGACACATGGAGCCAAGTTTTACAAAGAGATCTAATGCAACCTTCCATAGCTAGGATATGTGCAGCCTTGTTTGCCGAACGTCACACCCAAGCAAATTCTGAACTCTTAAAAGGGGGTCAGTAAACCTTTAATCTCCTCAACCAGTTGCCCGTTAGTCGAGGGATCCTTCTTCTGCACATCCATAATCTTACGTTGCTTTGCTAGTGCCTCATCAGCATTCGTCTTAACCCATCCTTCCTGTGGTTTCCTCCATGGATGATTTGACCGAGGCCATGTTTACGCCGACACTACTTTCTTTTGTGTGTGTGTGTTGGGGGGGGGGGGTAAAACATTTTTATCCCATTCATGATTATAGTGTTAGGGCATCTTCAACGCTGACTCCTAAACCATACACTACATCCATCCGTGAATCGTGGGACCGGTCCAGGGACATGGATGCGAGAGTTGGCCGTCCAATGCTATCCCCTAAATGTCTGCTAGTACGACTAATTTGAAATTCAAATCCATCCAATCGCATAGCATGCTGGATCACATCCTCCTGATCACAACTAAAAAGGGGGCAAGTATGCATAGTTTTAAATACCCGATAACAAGAGAATATTGTCCGACAATCCGGGCAAAAAGAATCCGCCCTGCTGGACCAACAATTCGAGCCTCCACACTAGATCTGCCGTCGCTGCCTCTGCATCCTTCTCCGCCGTCTTGGCCGCCTCCTTCTCTGTCACCTCCTTCTCCGTCGTCGCCTTCTTCGCCTCCAGCTCTTCCTTCTGCCACTTCAACATCTCAAAACAGATGGCATGCACAATCACCCTTGTGTCGTCATCCAAATCCTCAATCTTCAAGGTCAACATCTTCGTATCTTTCAAAGCGACTACGATCCCAACCTTCTTCTCTATGAGCTTGAGCTTCTTCTCGGTCGCCACCATCAACATATTAAACATCTCCGCCTTTTTTCCTCTTTGGCATCAGAACGCTTGACGTATGCCTCCTCCTTCTTGGACAAGACGTCTCGAACCTCTCTGTCATCTTGGCCGCCGCCCATTCTCGCTTCGCCCTCTCCTCCTCCCACTTCTTTCTCCGGACCCTTGTATAACCTTGTCGGGGGGCTCTTTTGTTGGGCCGGTTGGATTATTGATATCTGTTAGGGAACATAGTAATTTCAAAATTTTCTTACGCACACGCAAGATCATGGTGATGCATAGCAACGAGAGGGGAGAGTGTGTCCACGTACCCTCGTAGACCGAAAGCGGAAGCGTTAGCACAACGCGGTTGATGTAGTCGTACGTCTTCATGATCTGACCGATCAAGTACCGAACGCACGGCACCTCCGAGTTCAGCACATGTTTAGCCCGATGACGTCCATCGAACTCCGATCCAGCCAAGTGTTGAGGGAGAGTTTCGTCAGCACGACAGCGTGGTGACGACGATGACGTTCTACCGACGCAGGGCTTCGCCTAAGCACCGCTACGATATGATCGAGGTGGATTATGGTGGAGGGAGGCACCGCACACGGCTAAGAAATTAAGAGATCAATTGTTGTGTCTATGGGGTGCCCCTGGCCACGTATATAAAGGAGTGAAGGAGGGGAGCGGCCGGCCCTCTCTATGGCACGCCTGTGACGCCCCCGATTCAATCGTACACTAATCATACACGCAAACGTGTACGATCAAGATCAGGGACTCACGGGAAGATATCACAACACAACTCTACAAAAAAAAGTCATACAAGCATCATATTACAAGCCAGGGGCCTCGAAGGCTCGAATTCAAGAGCTCGATCATAGACGAGTCAGCGGAAGCAACAATATCTGAGTACAGACATAAGTTAAACAAGTTTGCCTTAAGAAGGCTAGCACAAACTGGGATACATATCGAAAGAGGCGCAGGCCTCCTGCCTGGGATCCTCCTAACTACTCTTGGTCGCCGTCAGCGGGCTGCACGTAGTAGTAGGCACCTCCCGAGTAGTAGTAGTCGTCGGCGATGGTGGCGTCTGGCTCCTGGGCTCCAACGTCTGGTCGCAGCAATCGAGTATAGAAAGGGGGAAAAAGGGGGAGCAAAGCAACTGTGAGTACTCATCCAAAGTACTCGCAAGCAAGGAGCTACACTACATATGTATGCATTGGTATCAAATTGAAAAAAGGATATCTTATGTGGACTAAACTGCAGAAAGCCAGAATAAGAGGGGGATAGCTAGTCCTTTCGAAGACTATGCTTCTGGTAACCTCCATCTTGCAGCATGTAGAAGAGAGTAGACTAAAGTCCTCCAAGTAGCATCGCATAGCATAACCCTAACCGATGATCCTCCCCTCGTCGCCCTGTGAGAGAGCGATCACCGGTTGTATCTGGTACTTGGAAGGGTGTGTTTTATTAAGTATCCGGTTCTAGTTGTCATAAGGTCAAGGTACAACTCCAAGTCATCCTGTTACCGAAGATCACGGCTATTCGAATAGATTAACTTCCTTGCAGGGGTGCACCACATAACCCAACACGCTTGATCCCATTTGGCCGGACACACTTTTCTGGGTCATGCCCGGCCTCGGAAGATCAACACGTCGCAGCCCTACCTAGGCACAACAGAGAGGTCAGCACGACGGTCTAAATCCTATGGCGCAGGGGTTTGGGCCCATCGCTCTTTGCACACCTGCACGTTGCGAACGCGGCCGGAAGCAGAACTAGCCCCCCTTAATACAAGAGCAGGCTTACGGTCCAATCCGGCGCACGCCACTCAGTCGCTGACGTCACGAACGCTTCGACTGATACCACGACGTCGAGTGCCCATAACTGTCCCCACGTAGATGGTTAGTGCGTATAGGCCAGTGGCCAGACTCAGATCAAATACCAAGATCTCGTTAAACGTGTTATCTTGAAATAACCGCGAACGCCGACCAGGGCCAGGCCCACCTCTCTCCTAGGTGGTCTCAACTTGCCCTGTCGCTTTGCCAAAGAGATCCACTCGCGGGTACTCCTACGAGCCGACCCGTCTTTTAGTCATCACATGTATCATGTATAAAGTATATAGTATATACCCGTGATCACCTCCCGAGTGATCACGGCCCGATAGTATAGCATGGCAGACAGACAAGAATGTAGGGCCACTGATGATAAACTAGCATCCTATACTAAGCATTAGGATTGCAGGTAAAGGTAACAACAGTAGTAGCAAGGACAGGCTATGCATCAGGATAGGATTAACGGAAAGCAGTAACATGCTACACTACTCTAATGCAAGCAGTATAGAGAGTAGAGTAGGCGATATCTGGTGATCAAGGGGGGGGGG
>NC_041386.1:583859092-583864448 GCF_002162155.2 Triticum dicoccoides
CCGCCTCTGATGAACAGAGGAAAGGGAAGGAGCCGGGGTGGGCTGGACTTATTTTTGCTAAATGGGCCAGGGGTCCAGTAGTTTAGGTCCCCTTTTCATTTTACTACTATTTTCCATCTCCTTTTCTATTTAATTATTTAGCTATTGTTTTGTCCTTTCTTTTTGCATCAAAATATTTTTTTAAAATGTAAAACCATGCCATATAATTACCATGCATTATTTTGCACTGCCACCAAATTTTTTTAATTTGGGTTCAAAATAATTTATTAAGCTTGAGTTTATATTTAAATGGGATAAAAAGGTGTTGTTGGTCCACTGTTTTAATTAATTTCTTGCATCTAAACATTTTATGAATATGTGGTTTCTCCACCACAATCATCCATGATTTATTTTCTATATTTTGAACATTTTAGTTTTTAGTTTTTAGTTTAGTTTTCTTTATTTGAAAACTTTTATTGTTTGCCTCTATTTTAAATTTAAATTTGTATTGATTTTGAACCATCGCGAGATCGACAACAGTAACCGTGGTGACGTGGCATCATTAGCAGGGAATTACTGTAGCTTAATTATCCGGGCGTCACAATTCTCCTCCACTACAAGAAATCTCGTCCCGAGATTTAAGAGGGGAGTAAAGGGGGAAGGTTCGGGTTACGAAATTCTAGGGAGTGTTCTTGGTCTTGGTTGTTCTTCTCGAAGAGGTTGATCCATTACATTGATGTCTTCATTTCACTGTTTCAGGTCATCATGATGAAGTTGTCGTCCTTTCTTCGAGAACTCCATCGTCCTTACGAATAGGTCAGGGGCAATCTTACAACAATTGAATGTTATAAGGGAAAATCATCTGGGGGTATCCCAAGGATGATCATAAGAGTATCTCTCGAGTTGAACAAATGAAACACATATGATTCCTCAGACTCAGGATGTCCGAGAAGAAAAGGTGCAACACAAATAGACGAAATGACATTGCAAAATTCTCGGGAAATGAACTATGGGAGCGGGTTCCTGAAACAATAGTTCATCATTAAACTAAGGAGGGGATGAGAAGGTGGCTGATGGGCTCAGCGACAATTCATCGAGAATTCCAAACGGATGGCTTTCCACAATAATGTGAACAAGAAGATGACACTTGTCAATTCAAATGATATAATGTTGTATGCTCTAGGAAAACATATACCATCAATCATTAGTTGAAAGGTGTGACCGAAGTATGACCTTAGACATCAAGATCAATGTTAGAGTGACGACTCAATAACCAACAGTCTAAGAAAGCAATAGGGTTGCTAGAAATACAGAACTCAAACAGCATCGTTGGCATATTGGTATCCTGGTTAAAAACAACATGGGGGCCAAGGAAGAATGGTGATGGTGAGAAGTATCATCATGCTGAGAATTTGTAAGAGGTGGAGCAATCCCAACAACATTCTCGACATAATAGACAGTAATACTTCAAGGCAGAACACAACACTAGCTGGAGAGCAAGTTGCATTCATTATGTGGACAAGTTCGCGATGAAAGGAAGTCAAGGGTGTTGTCGATGATAATAAAAATCATCGAGGGCAAGGAGGGCATTTCTCATCATGAACACAGTTGACATCTCGGAAGAAGTCAAAGTGTTGAAGGTGATCCGACACATTTGCCGGGAGGTTTCAAGAGGATGCAATCAAATAACAACGGCAACAAGCAAGGAAATGACGAAGTGGCAAGTTATAGGATCAATATATAAGAGGCAAGCTCGGAACCAAGGTTGCCTTTCAAGGAAAGCAACAAGATGTTGAAAGTTTGACGTAAGTCGTGCTCACACACTGAAGAATACGTGCACCAGAGAAGGACAAGGTAGCACAGTCAAAGGTAGCAAGACCAGGATGCAACCGATAGTCTAGGAATGACCAGATTGAGTTCAGAATTTCCTAGTAAAAATACTAGGGGTATTTGATTTGTAGTGCAGAATAATTTCACTAGTCGGTGTCCTCGGTTGATAACAACCCAGAACCCGTAGAGTGATTACGACAAGGAAAGACATTACTTCAACAAAGTTAGTAAGCTGTGGTGCAATGGCAAGACATCTCCGAGATACCAGGAGGTAATACTCAAAGGTAGAACATGATAGAAGTAGAACCGGTTCATTGACCTATGACAGTAGATACTTCAACCTTGCCAAAAATAGACAAGGCACTGGAATGAATTCCCATAAGATATATCAGATCAGGACAACATGGTCGGAACCATAACTGTAAGGAATCAATTTCAAGAATACCGAACGAATCAAAGTTGGATAATCATTTTGCCAGAAGCTTCCGAGACGGTCTACATCATTTTCATGGGCATGAACACAAAGTTCAAGGTCGACTCCCACTTCTTTAATGCAGATCATTTCATTCACCTCTCACTTTGATATAACTGTAGTGTTGGAATTTTATCTGGTAGAACACCGGAAGAGTATGACTTGTGAAAACTTTCGGGTTCTCACGGACTAAGGGAAGGCATAGGTTCAACCCATCGGGCATCTTAGTAACATATACCACAAGTTTCAAAAGTAAATACACAAGTTCGAAAGCAGAGCATGGTTGGCCAAGCAGAGAATACAATTTACCAAAGACATTATGTATCAGGGGAAGAACTCACAAGGTGATTGAATATGAAGGACACTGTCGGATAAAAATCCAACAATGGATCGGGCGATCCACAACAAAGCTGATGTGAGTATCGGTACTCACTCAGAGAAAGAAAGAATGCAGAGGCATCAGATTCAAGAATCACCTGATTATTCTGATGCTTAGGTAGAAATAATATTGGTTCCCAAAACGAAGGATCAGAAGCAATGCTCTGATTAGGGATGGATAAGTTGAATAGCCTTAGGGGTACAATCGAAGGCAATTTGATTGGTCGAGATCCAGCTCATGTTTAAAATGACGTCTGAGCCGGAAGGACGAAATGAAGGATCTGATTAAGGATTGCAAGCATTCACAACATATTAATTCAACCGACTCAAACTGATAATGACTAAGGATGCCAATAAGATTACCATACTTATGGGATCAATCATAATGCAAGCGAGTAAGAATTTCGAGAGCAATAGGCTGTTGATGATTTTCAGGAGATCGAATGGTATTTCAAAGACCTTTGTGAAACACCTGAACAACTGGGGATGAGCGGATACTCGGCAAGTGCGAGGAAATGTCCGTAGGGGTATTCATGTAACAAGGAACTGCAAGGCAGTAGGCACAAGGATTCTCGAAACAACGAGTATTTCGGGATAATAACAAGAGCAACTGGGGACTAAGGTAAGAATGACAAGTGCATGTAGTTATCTATAGGGGTTGACGGTGGAAGGGAATTGCAAACACAATGAGCACAAGTTCTCGGGATAACATCGGAGAGTATCTTCTGAATCTTCTGGTGTAGCACGCGTTCATCTGTAATAAGGGGCTCTCCGGGACAAAGTAGTTACGAGAACCTAGAGTCAAATTTAGTAAAATCATTTAACCCGAATAGAAGAGAGTTCAGAGTCCCAGAGTAAGGATCGAGGAGTAAAAGATCCTAATACCACCCAATGGCGACGTGGGCCCATGGGCCGCACAACCATGTTAGTAAAACAATTTTCATCAACTAGACTCAACTTCGGCCAAGGAATTTGGAAGGGGGATTCCTACAGGCAGTCGGCTCTGATACCAACTTGTGACGCCCCTGATTCAATCGTACACTAATCATACACGCAAACGTGTACGATCAAGATCAGGGACTCACGGGAAGATATCACAATACAACTCTACAAAAAAAGTCATACAAGCATCATATTACAAGTCAGGGGCCTTGAAGGCTCGAATTCAAGAGCTCGATCATAGACGAGTCAGCGGAAGCAACAATATCTGAGTACAGACATAAGTTAAACAAGTTTGCCTTAAAAAGGCTAGCACAAACTAGGATACAGATCGAAAGAGGCGCAGGCCTCCTGCCTGGGATCCTCCTAACTACTCCTGGTCGCCGTCAGCGGGCTGCACGTAGTAGTAGGCACCTCCTGAGTAGTAGTAGTCGTCGGCGATGGTGGCGTCTGGCTCCTGGGCTCGAACGTCTGGTCGCAGCAATCGAGTATAGAAAGGGGGAAAAGGGGGGAGCAAAGCAACTGTGAGTACTCATCCAAAGTACTCGCAAGCAAGGAGCTACACTACATATGTATGCATTGGTATCAAATGGAAAAAAGGATATCTTATGTGGACTAAACTGCAGAAAGCCAGAATAAGAGGGGGATAGCTAGTCCTTTCGAAGACTACGCTTCTGGTAACCTCCATCTTGCAGCATGTAGAAGAGAGTAGACTGAAGTCCTCCAAGTAGCATCGCATAGCATAACCCAAACCGATGATCCTCCCCTCATCACCCTGTGAGAGAGCGATCACCGGTTGTATCTGGTACTTGGAAGGGTGTGTTTTATTAAGTATCCGGTTCTAGTTGTCATAAGGTCAAGGTACAACTCCAAGTCGTCCTGTTACCGAAGATCACGGCTATTTGAATAGATTAACTTCCCTGCAGGGGTGCACCACATAACCCAACACGCTCGATCCCATTTGGCCGGACACACTTTTCTGGGTCATGCCCGCCTCGGAAGATCAACACGTCGCAGCCCTACCTAGGCACAACAGAGAGGTCAGCACACCGGTCTAAATCCTTTGGCGCAGGGTCTGGGCCCATCGCCCTTTGCACACCTGCACGTTGCGAACGCGGCTGGAAGCAGAACTAGCCCCCCTTAATACAAGAGCAGGCTTACGGTCCAATCCGGCGCGCGCCACTCAGTCGCTGACGTCACGAACGCTTCGACTGATACCACGACGTCGAGTGCCCATAACTGTCCCCGCGTAGATGGTTAGTGCGTATAGGCCAGTGGCCAGACTCAGATCAAAAACCAAGATCTCGTTAAACGTGTTATCTTGAAATAACCGCGAACGCCGACCAGGGCCAGGCCCACCTCTCTCCTAGGTGGTCCCAACCTGCCCTGTCGCTTCGCCACAAAGATCCACTCGCGGGTACTCCTACGAGCCGACCCGTCTTTTAGTCATCACATGTATCATGTATAAAGTATATAGTATATACCCGTGATCACCTCCCGAGTGATCACGGCCCGATAGTATAGCATGGCAGACAGACAAGAATGTAGGGCCACTGATGATAAACTAGCATCCTATACTAAGCATTAGGATTGCAGGTAAAGGTAACAACAGTAGTAGCAAGGACAGGCTATGCATCAGGATAGGATTAACGGAAAGCAGTAACATGCTACACTACTCTAATGCAAGCAGTATAGAGAGTAGAGTAGGCGATATCTGGTGATCAAGGGGGGGGGGGCTTGCCTGGTTGCTCAGACAAG
>NC_041386.1:583864884-583865299 GCF_002162155.2 Triticum dicoccoides
GGGGGGGGGCTCACTGAGGGGCACAAGAAGGCCGGCGAGGGGCTAGGAGCAGCAGGGGCGCCGGGGTTGAGGAAGATCGCCGACAGCCAAAGCAGAAGAAGTGCTCGATTCGCTCGATGCAAGGGCTCCTGACTTGATCCGTTGGTCGTAGACGAAGCAGCAATGCGCGGTGTAGCGGATGGTCAAGCCTCTAGGCGCCTGGGTCGACGGTGGCCACGAGCTTCACGTCACTGCGGTCATGGTGCTTACGGGCGGCTGTGGTGTGAACGGGGCAGAGGAAGATGGGGCGAGAGAGGAAAGGGGATCGAGCTAGGGTTTGCTCAGGGGGGTCGAGGGTGCGTCCATAACCATCCAGGGGGCCGCGGGATGGCCGCCGTGTGTCCAACGGCGCCATGGACGGCGTACAGGCATCAAC
>NC_041386.1:583865916-583872551 GCF_002162155.2 Triticum dicoccoides
CCGCCTCTGATGAACAGAGGAAAGGGAAGGAGCCGGGGTGGGCTGGACTTATTTTTGCTAAATGGGCCAGGGGTCCAGTAGTTTAGGTCCCCTTTTCATTTTACTACTATTTTCCATCTCCTTTTCTATTTAATTATTTAGCTATTGTTTTGTCCTTTCTTTTTGCATCAAAATATTTTTTTAAAATGTAAAACCATGCCATATAATTACCATGCATTATTTTGCACTGCCACCAAATTTTTTTAATTTGGGTTCAAAATAATTTATTAAGCTTGAGTTTATATTTAAATGGGATAAAAAGGTGTTGTTGGTCCACTGTTTTAATTAATTTCTTGCATCTAAACATTTTATGAATATGTGGTTTCTCCACCACAATCATCCATGATTTATTTTCTATATTTTGAACATTTTAGTTTTTAGTTTTTAGTTTAGTTTTCTTTATTTGAAAACTTTTATTGTTTGCCTCTATTTTAAATTTAAATTTGTATTGATTTTGAACCATCGCGAGATCGACAACAGTAACCGTGGTGACGTGGCATCATTAGCAGGGAATTACTGTAGCTTAATTATCCGGGCGTCACAATTCTCCTCCACTACAAGAAATCTCGTCCCGAGATTTAAGAGGGGAGTAAAGGGGGAAGGTTCGGGTTACGAAATTCTAGGGAGTGTTCTTGGTCTTGGTTGTTCTTCTCGAAGAGGTTGATCCATTACATTGATGTCTTCATTTCACTGTTTCAGGTCATCATGATGAAGTTGTCGTCCTTTCTTCGAGAACTCCATCGTCCTTACGAATAGGTCAGGGGCAATCTTACAACAATTGAATGTTATAAGGGAAAATCATCTGGGGGTATCCCAAGGATGATCATAAGAGTATCTCTCGAGTTGAACAAATGAAACACATATGATTCCTCAGACTCAGGATGTCCGAGAAGAAAAGGTGCAACACAAATAGACGAAATGACATTGCAAAATTCTCGGGAAATGAACTATGGGAGCGGGTTCCTGAAACAATAGTTCATCATTAAACTAAGGAGGGGATGAGAAGGTGGCTGATGGGCTCAGCGACAATTCATCGAGAATTCCAAACGGATGGCTTTCCACAATAATGTGAACAAGAAGATGACACTTGTCAATTCAAATGATATAATGTTGTATGCTCTAGGAAAACATATACCATCAATCATTAGTTGAAAGGTGTGACCGAAGTATGACCTTAGACATCAAGATCAATGTTAGAGTGACGACTCAATAACCAACAGTCTAAGAAAGCAATAGGGTTGCTAGAAATACAGAACTCAAACAGCATCGTTGGCATATTGGTATCCTGGTTAAAAACAACATGGGGGCCAAGGAAGAATGGTGATGGTGAGAAGTATCATCATGCTGAGAATTTGTAAGAGGTGGAGCAATCCCAACAACATTCTCGACATAATAGACAGTAATACTTCAAGGCAGAACACAACACTAGCTGGAGAGCAAGTTGCATTCATTATGTGGACAAGTTCGCGATGAAAGGAAGTCAAGGGTGTTGTCGATGATAATAAAAATCATCGAGGGCAAGGAGGGCATTTCTCATCATGAACACAGTTGACATCTCGGAAGAAGTCAAAGTGTTGAAGGTGATCCGACACATTTGCCGGGAGGTTTCAAGAGGATGCAATCAAATAACAACGGCAACAAGCAAGGAAATGACGAAGTGGCAAGTTATAGGATCAATATATAAGAGGCAAGCTCGGAACCAAGGTTGCCTTTCAAGGAAAGCAACAAGATGTTGAAAGTTTGACGTAAGTCGTGCTCACACACTGAAGAATACGTGCACCAGAGAAGGACAAGGTAGCACAGTCAAAGGTAGCAAGACCAGGATGCAACCGATAGTCTAGGAATGACCAGATTGAGTTCAAAATTTCCTAGTAAAAATACTAGGGGTATTTGATTTGTAGTGCAGAATAATTTCACTAGTCGGTGTCCTCGGTTGATAACAACCCAGAACCCGTAGAGTGATTACGACAAGGAAAGACATTACTTCAACAAAGTTAGTAAGCTGTGGTGCAATGGCAAGACATCCCCGAGATACCAGGAGGTAATACTCAAAGGTAGAACATGATAGAAGTAGAACCGGTTCATTGACCTATGACAGTAGATACTTCAACCTTGCCAAAAATAGACAAGGCACTGGAATGAATTCCCATAAGATATATCAGATCAGGACAACATGGTCGGAACCATAACTGTAAGGAATCAATTTCAAGAATACCGAACGAATCAAAGTTGGATAATCATTTTGCCAGAAGCTTCCGAGACGGTCTACATCATTTTCATGGGCATGAACACAAAGTTCAAGGTCGACTCCCACTTCTTTAATGCAGATCATTTCATTCACCTCTCACTTTGATATAACTGTAGTGTTGGAATTTTATCTGGTAGAACACCGGAAGAGTATGACTTGTGAAAACTTTCGGGTTCTCACGGACTAAGGGAAGGCATAGGTTCAACCCATCGGGCATCTTAGTAACATATACCACAAGTTTCAAAAGTAAATACACAAGTTCGAAAGCAGAGCATGGTTGGCCAAGCAGAGAATACAATTTACCAAAGACATTATGTATCAGGGGAAGAACTCACAAGGTGATTGAATATGAAGGACACTGTCGGATAAAAATCCAACAATGGATCGGGCGATCCACAACAAAGCTGATGTGAGTATCGGTACTCACTCAGAGAAAGAAAGAATGCAGAGGCATCAGATTCAAGAATCACCTGATTAGTCTGATGCTTAGGTAGAAATAATATTGGTTCCCAAAACGAAGGATCAGAAGCAATGCTCTGATTAGGGATGGATAAGTTGAATAGCCTTAGGGGTACAATCGAAGGCAATTTGATTGGTCGAGATCCAGCTCATGTTTAAAATGACGTCTGAGCCGGAAGGACGAAATGAAGGATCTGATTAAGGATTGCAAGCATTCACAACATATTAATTCAACCGACTCAAACTGATAATGACTAAGGATGCCAATAAGATTACCATACTTATGGGATCAATCATAATGCAAGCGAGTAAGAATTTCGAGAGCAATAGGCTGTTGATGATTTTCAGGAGATCGAATGGTATTTCAAAGACCTTTGTGAAACACCTGAACAACTGGGGATGAGCGGATACTCGGCAAGTGCGAGGAAATGTCCGTAGGGGTATTCATGTAACAAGGAACTGCAAGGCAGTAGGCACAAGGATTCTCGAAACAACGAGTATTTCGGGATAATAACAAGAGCAACTGGGGACTAAGGTAAGAATGACAAGTGCATGTAGTTATCTATAGGGGTTGACGGTGGAAGGGAATTGCAAACACAATGAGCACAAGTTCTCGGGATAACATCGGAGAGTATCTTCTGAATCTTCTGGTGTAGCACGCGTTCATCTGTAATAAGGGGCTCTCCGGGACAAAGTAGTTACGAGAACCTAGAGTCAAATTTAGTAAAATCATTTAACCCGAATAGAAGAGAGTTCAGAGTCCCAGAGTAAGGATCGAGGAGTAAAAGATCCTAATACCACCCAATGGCGACGTGGGCCCATGGGCCGCACAACCATGTTAGTAAAACAATTTTCATCAACTAGACTCAACTTCGGCCAAGGAATTTGGAAGGGGGATTCCTACAGGCAGTCGGCTCTGATACCAACTTGTGACGCCCCTGATTCAATCGTACACTAATCATACACGCAAACGTGTACGATCAAGATCAGGGACTCACGGGAAGATATCACCATACAACTCTACAAAAAAAGTCATACAAGCATCATATTACAAGTCAGGGGCCTTGAAGGCTCGAATTCAAGAGCTCGATCATAGACGAGTCAGCGGAAGCAACAATATCTGAGTACAGACATAAGTTAAACAAGTTTGCCTTAAAAAGGCTAGCACAAACTAGGATACAGATCGAAAGAGGCGCAGGCCTCCTGCCTGGGATCCTCCTAACTACTCCTGGTCGCCGTCAGCGGGCTGCACGTAGTAGTAGGCACCTCTTGAGTAGTAGTAGTCGTCGGCGATGGTGGCGTCTGGCTCCTGGGCTCGAACGTCTGGTCGCAGCAATCGAGTATAGAAAGGGGGAAAAGGGGGGAGCAAAGCAACTGTGAGTACTCATCCAAAGTACTCGCAAGCAAGGAGCTACACTACATATGTATGCATTGGTATCAAATGGAAAAAAGGATATCTTATGTGGACTAAACTGCAGAAAGCCAGAATAAGAGGGGGATAGCTAGTCCTTTCGAAGACTACGCTTCTGGTAACCTCCATCTTGCAGCATGTAGAAGAGAGTAGACTGAAGTCCTCCAAGTAGCATCGCATAGCATAACCCAAACCGATGATCCTCCCCTCATCGCCCTGTGAGAGAGCGATCACCGGTTGTATCTGGTACTTGGAAGGGTGTGTTTTATTAAGTATCCGGTTCTAGTTGTCATAAGGTCAAGGTACAACTCCAAGTCGTCCTGTTACCGAAGATCACGGCTATTTGAATAGATTAACTTCCCTGCAGGGGTGCACCACATAACCCAACACGCTCGATCCCATTTGGCCGGACACACTTTTCTGGGTCATGCCCGGCCTCGGAAGATCAACACGTCGCAGCCCTACCTAGGCACAACAGAGAGGTCAGCACACCGGTCTAAATCCTTTGGCGCAGGGTCTGGGCCCATCGCCCTTTGCACACCTGCACGTTGCGAACGCGGCCGGAAGCAGAACTAGCCCCCCTTAATACAAGAGCAGGCTTACGGTCCAATCCGGCGCGCGTCACTCAGTCGCTGACGTCACGAACGCTTCGACTGATACCACGACGTCGAGTGCCCATAACTGTCCCCGCGTAGATGGTTAGTGCGTATAGGCCAGTGGCCAGACTCAGATCAAAAACCAAGATCTCGTTAAACGTGTTATCTTGAAATAACCGCGAACGCCGACCAGGGCCAGACCCACCTCTCTCCTAGGTGGTCTCAACCTGCCCTGTCGCTTCGCCACAAAGATCCACTCGCGGGTACTCCTACGAGCCGACCCGTCTTTTAGTCATCACATGTATCATGTATAAAGTATATAGTATATACCCGTGATCACCTCCCGAGTGATCACGGCCCGATAGTATAGCATGGCAGACAGACAAGAATGTAGGGCCACTGATGATAAACTAGCATCCTATACTAAGCATTAGGATTGCAGGTAAAGGTAACAACAGTAGTAGCAAGGACAGGCTATGCATCAGGATAGGATTAACGGAAAGCAGTAACATGCTACACTACTCTAATGCAAGCAGTATAGAGAGTAGAGTAGGCGATATCTGGTGATCAAGGGGGGGGGGGCTTGCCTGGTTGCTCAGACAAGAAGGAGGGGTCGTCGGTGACGTAGTCAACCACAGGGGCATCAACATCGTCACGGGGTCTACCGAAGAGAAGAGGGGGGAGAAACAGTAAATACATAGCAAGCAAGTGCATAACAGGACAACAGGCAGAGCTAGACGTGTTCTAACGCGGTATGAGGTGATACCGGTGAAGGGGGGAAAACATCCAGGAAAATATCCTCGGTGTTTCGCGTTTTTGGACAAATGAATCGGAGGGGAAAAGTTGCGTGTTCGCTATGCTAGGGATGTGTGGCGTACGAACGGGCTGCGCATCTGGATTCGTCTCGTCGTTCTGAGCAACTTTCATGTAGAAAACATTTTCATCCGAGTTATAGATTAATTTATATGATTTTCTAAAGTTTTATCAATATTCTAAAATTATTATAAGTAGTTTAATCCGAATTGACCGAGTCAACTTGACTAGTCAAAAGGGCAGGAGTGGCCCACATGTCATGGACTATTTAACTAAACAGATAAATAAACCTAACTTATTTTATGGGGCCAACATGACAACTACTACTAGACTATCTTATGACTAATTAATATGATTAATACTAGCTAAACCATAGGACTAATTTAAACCAAGACCGGCCACACGCACGGCACACACACACACACACAGAACGCACTCACACACATATAACCGCACTTGGCCATGGCTATGGCCTGCAGCAGCAGCAGCAACTAAGCAACAGCGGCGGCTAGCATCATCTGCAGAGCAACGGGCAGCAGTAGAAGCATAGCAGCGGCAGCCTTGAGCAGCAGCACATAGCAGCGCCAAGAGCAGCAGGCAGAGGGCGCGCAGCAGTGGCAACTGGCAAGCAGCAGCAGTACGCGAGCAGAAACATCAGTAGAAGCAACGACGCTAAGCAGTAGGCGGCAGCGGGCGGGCAAACATGGCGTGATGGGGAGCAGCAGGGCACGGCGGGGGCGAGCGGCGGCAGGCAGTGGCACGAGGCCACGCTTGGGCAGGCGCTCGCGGGTACGCGGGGAAGGAGCAGCAGAGGCGAGGAGCACCGCAGGCGGGAGCAGCGGCAACGCGGTGGCCACGGGCTCGGCAGGCAGGCATGGGCGCTGGCGGGCGAAACGGGCATGGCCTGGGCACGAACGGGGCGACCAGGGCACGCGGGAGCGCGGACGGGCGCGGGCAGGGAAACCCAGTGTGCCCACGGTCGGAGGTGAGCGCGGGGTACAGAGGCGTGACGGCCGGGACAAGCGTGAGCTCGGGCAGCGGTGACACACGTCGTCTACGGCAAGGAATC
>NC_041386.1:583872655-583873070 GCF_002162155.2 Triticum dicoccoides
GGGGGGGGGCTCACTGAGGGGCACAAGAAGGCCGGCGAGGGGCTAGGAGCAGCAGGGGCGCCGGGGTTGAGGAAGATCGCCGACAGCCAAAGCAGAAGAAGTGCTCGATTCGCTCGATGCAAGGGCTCCTGACTTGATCCGTTGGTCGTAGACGAAGCAGCAATGCGCGGTGTAGCGGATGGTCAAGCCTCTAGGCGCCTGGGTCGACGGTGGCCACGAGCTTCACGTCACTGCGGTCATGGTGCTTACGGGCGGCTGTGGTGTGAACGGGGCAGAGGAAGATGGGGCGAGAGAGGAAAGGGGATCGAGCTAGGGTTTGCTCAGGGGGGTCGAGGGTGCGTCCATAACCATCCAGGGGGCCGCGGGATGGCCGCCGTGTGTCCAACGGCGCCATGGACGGCGTACAGGCATCAAC
>NC_041386.1:583873411-583920933 GCF_002162155.2 Triticum dicoccoides
CCGCCTCTGATGAACAGAGGAAAGGGAAGGAGCCGGGGTGGGCTGGACTTATTTTTGCTAAATGGGCCAGGGGTCCAGTAGTTTAGGTCCCCTTTTCATTTTACTACTATTTTCCATCTCCTTTTCTATTTAATTATTTAGCTATTGTTTTGTCCTTTCTTTTTGCATCAAAATATTTTTTTAAAATGTAAAACCATGCCATATAATTACCATGCATTATTTTGCACTGCCACCAAATTTTTTTAATTTGGGTTCAAAATAATTTATTAAGCTTGAGTTTATATTTAAATGGGATAAAAAGGTGTTGTTGGTCCACTGTTTTAATTAATTTCTTGCATCTAAACATTTTATGAATATGTGGTTTCTCCACCACAATCATCCATGATTTATTTTCTATATTTTGAACATTTTAGTTTTTAGTTTTTAGTTTAGTTTTCTTTATTTGAAAACTTTTATTGTTTGCCTCTATTTTAAATTTAAATTTGTATTGATTTTGAACCATCGCGAGATCGACAACAGTAACCGTGGTGACGTGGCATCATTAGCAGGGAATTACTGTAGCTTAATTATCCGGGCGTCACAATTCTCCTCCACTACAAGAAATCTCGTCCTGAGATTTAAGAGGGGAGTAAAGGGGGAAGGTTCGGGTTACAAAATTCTAGGGAGTGTTCTTGGTCTTGGTTGTTCTTCTCGAAGAGGTTGATCCATTACATTGATGTCTTCATTTCACTGTTTCAGGTCATCATGATGA
Organism: Triticum dicoccoides; assembly: GCF_002162155.2. Taxonomy (NCBI): domain Eukaryota; kingdom Viridiplantae; phylum Streptophyta; class Magnoliopsida; order Poales; family Poaceae; genus Triticum; species Triticum dicoccoides. The sequence continues at coordinate 583,874,163 of NC_041386.1, forward strand.
AGTTGTCGTCCTTTCTTCGAGAACTCCATCGTCCTTACGAATAGGTCAGGGGCAATCTTACAACAATTGAATGTTATAAGGGAAAATCATATGGGGGTATCCCAAGGATGATCATAAGAGTATCTCTCCAGTTGAACAAATGAAACACATCGAGAGCAAAGTAAGAAGGTACCATAAGAAGTTTGAAGCGGATAGACAATCGTAGTTGCCTGAAACAACGCGTTAAAGGGGTCCAAGGCAACGCGAATAGGTATTGTGTTTAATACCAGAATTGATGATCTCACGGAAGGTGGCTCGTGAATTAGATACAAAGCCAAGCGTGAGGAATAACTTTAGAAACAGGGTTGTACAGGAGAGTCGGGTTTCGATCCTGTGGAACTGTGGGTTATGGGCCCACCATGTGTGTTAAAAGTAGGAAGGACAGTGACGCCTTGCACGATCATGTAAGCAAGGCATGTTAGGGGATAGCCTGTTAGTTATGTCGGCAACAACATCGGTACCAAGGGCGAGGGACGAAGAGAACCACTTTCCTGCTCGTTGAAACGAGGCGGACCAATAGGCAAAGTTCTCGTCCATCGGTGGTTACCGAAATGTCATCATCAATAGCAACAGGTCTTACTGATAGAGTGGTACAACAAGGTGCTTACCTAAGCAGGGAAATGTCACTGCTCAGTTAAGTCAGATTACTGGAAAGGTTAAACAATACAATGGAAAGGATAGTATGACTATCAGATTAAACAGAACAATGGAAAGAAAAATGTGTTTAAACACATATTTCAGGGGTATATCCTCCCCAAGGACAAGCAGAGCATGATATCCATGACAGGATATAATGTATAAAATTCTTTAGGTACGGGAGAGAATTTTCATGACATTACCCATACAGCGGTGTTTAGATAATTGAGCAGGAAACATTTAACACTGGGCTTCAAATGTTCCTGTTGAAAATTGGAGTATCATAGACATGCTTCGAGATAGCATTGACATGGTCAACAGGTGAAGATCAGACTTTGGAAACAAAAAGGATCCATCAGGAACAACTTATAGAATAAGTCTTACAATTTCCTCACGGAAGAATGACTAACCTTGCCAAAAGGAAACTATAACAATAGGTCCTCCGGCCAGGTGTGCTAGGCATGACATCACCTTACTGGGTCATATAAAGACCAATGTTATAACTCTTGGAAATGTCCCAACCATCATATCTGACCGGGATTCAGATCCGATAGGTCTCATGATACCTCAGACTCAGGATGTCCGAGAAGAAAAGGTGCAACACAAATAGACGAAATGACATTGCAAGATTCTCGGGAAATGAACTATGGGAGCGGGTTCCTGAAACAATAGTTCATCATTAAACCAAGGAGGGGATGAGAAGGTGGCTGATGGGCTCAGCGACAATTCATCGAGAATTCCAAACGGATGGCTTTCCACAATAATGTGAACAAGAAGATGACACTTGTCAATTCAAATGATATAATGTTGTATGCTCTAGGAAAACATATACCATCAATCATTAGTTGAAAGGTGTGACCGAAGTATGACCTTAGGCAGCAACATCAATGTTAGAGTGACGACTCAATAACCAACAGTCTAAGAAAGCAATAGGGTTGCTAGAAATACAGAACTCAAACAACATCGTTGGCATATTGGTATCCTGGTTAAAAACAACATGGGGGCCAAGGAAGAATGGTGATGGTGAGAAGTATCATCATGCTGAGAATTTGTAAGAGGTGGAGCAATCCCAACAACATTCTCGACATAATAGACAGTAATACTTCAAGGCAGAACACAACACTAGCTGGAGAGCAAGTTGCATTCATTATGTGGACAAGTTCGCGATGAAAGGAAGTCAAGGGTGTTGTCGATGATAATAAAAATCATCGAGGGCAAGGAGGGTATTTCTCATCATGAACACAGTTGACATCTCGGAAGAAGTCAAAGTGTTGAAGGTGATCCGACACATTTGCCGGGAGGTTTCAAGAGGATGCAATCAAATAACAACGGCAACAAGCAAGGAAATGACGAAGTGGCAAGTTATAGGATCAATATATAAGAGGCAAGCTCGGAACCAAGGTTGCCTTTCAAGGAAAGCAACAAGATGTTGAAAGCTTGACGTAAGTCGTGCTCACACAGCGAAGAATACATGCACCAGAGAAGGACAAGGTAGCACAGTCAAAGGTAGCAAGACCAGGATGCAGCCGATAGTCTAGGAATGACCAGATTGAGTTCAGAATTTCCTAGTAAAAATACTAGGGGTATTTGATTTGTAGTGCGGAATAATTTCACTAGTCGGTGTCCTTGGTTGATAACAACCCAGAACCCGTAGAGTGATTACGACAAGGAAAGACATTACTTCAACAAAGTTAGTAAGCTGTGGTGCAATGGCAAGACATCTCCGAGATACCAGGAGGTAATACTCAAAGGTAGAACATGATAGAAGTAGAACCGATTCATTGACCTATGACAGTAGATACTTCAACCTTGCCAAAAATAGACGAGGCACTGGAATGAATTCCCATAAGATATATCAGATCAGGACAACATGGTCGGAACCATAACTGTAAGGAATCAATTTCAAGAATACCGAACGAATCAAAGTTGGATAATCATTTTGCCAGAAGCTTCCGAGACGGTCTACATCATTTTCATGGGCATGAACACAAAGTTCAAGGTTGACTCCCACTTCTTTAATGCAGATCATTTCATTCACCTCTCACTTTGATATAACTATAGTGTTGGAATTTTATCTGGTAGAACACCAGAAGAGTATGACTTGTGAAAACTTTCGGGTTCTCACGGACTAAGGGAAGGCATAGGTTCAACCCATCGGGCATCTTAGTAACATATACCACAAGTTTCAAAAGTAAATACACAAGCTCGAAAGCAAAGCATGGTTGGCCAAGCAGAGAATACAATTTACCAAAGACATTATGTATCAGGGGAAGAACTCACAAGGTGATTGAATATGAAGGACACTGTCGGATAAAAATCCAACAATGGATATGGCGATCCACAACAAAGCTGATGTGAGTATCGGTACTCACTCAGAGAAAGAAAGAATGCAGAGGCATCAGATTCAAGAATCACCTGATTAGTCTGATGCTTAGGTAGAAATAATATTGGTTCCCAAAACGAAGGATCAGAAGCAATGCTCTGATTAGGGATAGATAAGTTGAATAGCCTTAGGGGTACAATCGAAGGCAATTTGATTGGTCGAGATCCAGCTCATGTTTATAATGATGTCTGAGTCGGAAGGACGAAATGAAGGATCTGATTAAGGATTGCGAGCATTCACAACATATTGATTCAACTGACTCAAACTGATAATGACTAAGGATGCCAATAAGATTGCCATACTTATGGGATCAATCATAATGCAAGCGAGTAAGAATTCCCATAACGCCCTGGTACTCCGATAAATACCCGAATCACTCGGAACCTTTCCGATGTCCGAATATAGTCGTCCAATATATCGATCTTTACGTCTCGACCATTTCAAGACTCCTCGTCATGTCACGATCTCATCCGGGACTCCGAACTATCTTCGGTACATCAAAACACATAAACTCATAATATAACCGTCATCAAACTTTAAGCGTGCGGACCCTACGGGTTCGAGAACTATGTAGACATGACCGAGACACGTTTTCGGTCAATAACCAATAGCGGAACCTGGATGCTCATATTGGCTCCCACATATTCTACGAAGATCTTCATCGGTCAAACCGCATAACAACATACGTTGTTCCCTTTGTCATCGGTATGTTACTTGCCCGAGATTCGATCGTCGGTTTCTCAATACCTAGTTCAATCTTGTTACCGGCAAGTCTCTTTACTCGTTCCGTAATACATTATCCCGCAACTAACTCATTAGTTGCAATGCTTGCAAGTCTTAAGTGATGTGCATTACCGAGTGGGCCCAGAGATACCTCTTCGACAATCGGAGTGACAAATCCTAATCTCGAAATATGCCAACCCAACAAGTACCTTTGGAGACACCTGTAGAGCACCTTTATAATCACCCAGTTACGTTGTGACATTTGGTAGCACACAAAGTGTTCCTTCGGTAAATGGGAGTTGCATAATCTCATAGTCATAGGAACATGTATAAGTCCTGAAGAAAGCAATAGCAACAAACTAAACGATCAAGGGCTAAGCTAATGGAATGGGTCAAGTCAATCACACCATTCTCTTAATGATGTGATCCCGTTAATCAAATGACAACTCATGTCTATGGCTAGGAAACATAACCATCTTTTATTAACGAGCTAGTCAAGTAGAGGCATACTAGTGACACTCTGTTTGTCTATGTATTCACACAAGTATTATGTTTCGGTTAATACAATTCTAGCATGAATAATAAACATTTATCATGATAGAAGGAAATAAATAATAACTTTATTATTGCCTCTAGAGCATATTTCCTTCAGTCTCCCACTTGCACTAGAGTCAATAATTCTAGTTCACATCGCCATGTGATTTAATACCAATAGTTCACATCACCATGTGATTAACACCCATAGTTCACATCGACATGTGACCAACACCCAAAGGGTTTACTAGAGTCAATAATCTAGTTCACATCGCTATGTGATTAACACCCAAAGAGTACTAAGGTGTGATCATGTTTTGCTTGTGAGAGAAGTTTAGTCAACGGGTCTGCAACATTCAGATTCGTATGTATTTTGTAAATTTCTATGTCAACAATGCTTTGCACGGAGCTACTCTAGCTAATTGCTCCCACTTTCAATATGTATCCAGACTGAGACTTAGAGTCATCTGGATCAGTGTCAAAATTTGCATCGACGTAACCTTTTACGACGAACCTTTTTGTCACTTCCATAACCGAGAAACATATCCTTATTTCACTAAGGATAATTTTGACCGCTGTCCAGTGATCCACTCCTAGATCACTATTGTACTCCCTTGCCAAAAACAGTGTAGGGTATACAATAGATCTGGTACATAGCATGGCATATTTTATAGTACCTATGGCCAAGGCATAGGGAATGACTTTCATTCTCTTTCTATCTTCTGCCATGGTCGGGCTTTGAGTCTTACTCAGTTTCACACCTTATAACATAGGAAAAAACTCTTTATTTGACTGTCCATTTTGAACTACTGCAAAATCTTGTCAAGGTATGTACTCATTGAAAAACTTATCAAACGTCTTGATCTATCTCTATAGATCTTGAAGCTCAATATGTAAGCAGCTTCACCGATGTCTTTCTTTGAAAAACTCCTTTCAAACACTCCTTTATGCTTTGCAGAATAATTCTACATTATTTCCGATCAACAATATGTCATTCACATATACTTATCAGAAATGTTGTAGTGCTCCCACTCACTTTCTTGTAAATACAGACTTCACCGCAAGTCTGTATAAAACTATATGCTTTGATCAACTTATCAAAGCGTATATTCCAACTCCGAGATGCTTGCACCAGTCCATAAATGGATCGCTGGAGCTTGCATATTTTGTTAGCACCTTTAGGATTGACAAAACCATCTTGTTGCATCACATACAACTCTTCTCTAATAAATCCATTAAGGAATGCAGTTTTGTTTATCCATTTGCTAGATTTCATAAAATGCGGCAATTGCTAACATGATTCTGACAGACTTAAGCATAGATACGAGTGAGAAACTCTCATCGTAGTCAACACCTTGAACTTGTCGAAAACCTTTGCGACAATTCTAGCTTTGTAGATAGTAACACTACTATCAGCGCCTGTCTTCCTCTTGAAGATCCATTTAATCTCAATGGCTCGCCGATCTTTGGGCAAGTCAATCAAAGTCCATACTTTGTTCTTATACATGGATCTCATCTCAGATTTCATGGCCTCAAGCCATTTCACAGAATCTGGGCTCATCTCGTTTCCTCATAGTTCGTAGGTTCGTCATGGTCAAGTAACATGACCTCCAGAACAGGATTACCGTACCACTCTGGTGCGGATCTTACTCTGGATGACCTACGAGGTTCGGTAGTAACTTGATCTGAAGTTACATGATCATCATCATTAGCTTCCTCACTAATTGGTGTAGTAGTCACAGGAACAAATTTCTGTGATGAACTACTTTCCAATAAGGGAGCAGGTACAGTTACCTCATCAAGTTCTACTTTCCTCCCACTCACTTCTTTCAAGAGAAACTCCTTCTCTAGAAAGGATCCATTCTCAGCAATGAATATCTTGCCTTCGGATCTGTGATAGAAGGTGTACCCAACATTTTCTTTTGGGTATCCTATGAAGACACACTTCTCCGATTTGGGTTTGAGCTTATCAGGTTGAAACTTTTTCACATAAGCATTGCAACCTCAAACTTTAAGAAACGACAACTTAGGTTTCTTGCCAAACCATAGTTCATATGGTGTCGTCTCAAAGGATTTAGATGGTGCCCTATTTAATGTGAATGTAGCTGTCTCTAATGCATAACCCCAAAATGATAGTGGTAAATTGGTAAGGGACATCATAGATCGCACCATATCTAATAAAGTATGGTTACGACATTCGGACACACCATTACGCCGTGGTGTTCCAGGTGGCATGAGTTTTGTGAAACTATTCCACATTGTTTTAATTGAAGGCCAAACTCGTAACTCAAATATTCGCCTCTGCGATCTTAGATCGTAGAAACTTTATTTTCTTGTTACGATGATTTTCCACTTCACTCTGAAATTCTTTGAACTTTTCAAATGTTTCAGACTTACATTTCTTCAAGTAGATATACCCATATCTGCTCAAATCATCTGTGAAGGTCAGAAATATAACGATACCCGCCGCGAGCCTCAACACTCATCGGACCTCATACATCAGTATGTATTATATCCAATAAGTCAGTTGCTCGCTCCATTGTTCTAGAGAACGGAGTCTTAGTCATCTTTGCCCAGGAGGCATGGTTCGCAAGCATCAACTGATTCATAATCAAGTGATTCCAAAATCCCATCAGCATGGATTTTCTTCATGCGCTTTACAACAATATGACCTAAACGGCAGTGCCACAAATAAGTTGCACTATCATTATTAACTTTGCATCTTTTGGCTTCAATATTATGAATATGTGTATCACTACGATCGAGATTCAACAAACCATTTTCATTGGGTGCATAACCATAGAAGGTTGTATTCATGTAGACAGAATAGCAATTATTCTCTAACTTAAATGAATAACCGTATTGTAATAAACATGATCAAATCATATTCATGCTCAACGCAAACACCAAATAACACTTATTTAGGTTCAACACTAATCCTGAAAGTGTAGAGAGTGTACGATGATGATCATATCAATCTTGGAACCACTTCCAACACACATCATCACTTCACCCTTAACTAGTCTCTATTCATTCTGCAACTCCCGTTTCGAGTTACTACTCTTAGCAACTGAATCAGTATCAAATACTGAGGGGTTGCTATAAACACTAGTAAAGTACACATCAATAACATGTATATCAAATATAGCATTTGTTCACTTTGCCATCCTTCTTATCCGCCAAATACTTGGGGCAGTTTCGCTTCCAGTGACCAGTCCCTTTGCGGTAGAAGCACTTAGTCTCATGCTTAGGTCCAGACTTGGGCTTCTTCACTTGAGCAACAACTTGCTTGCTGTTCTTCTTGAAGTACCCTTTCTTTCCCTTTGCCCTTTTCTTGAAACTAGTGGACTTATTAATCATCAACACTTGATGCTCTTTCTTGATTTCTACCTTCATCGATTTCATCATAATGAAAAGCTCGGGAATCCTTTTCGTCATCCCTTGCATACTATAGTTCATCACGAAGTTTTACTAACTTGGTGATTGTGACTAGAGAATTCTGTCAATCACTATTTTATCTGGAAGATTAACTCCCAATTGATTCAAGCGATTGTAGTACCCAGACAATCTTAGCACATGCTCACTGCTTGAGCTATTATCCTCCATCTTTTAGCTATAGAACTTGTTGGAGACTTCATATCTCTCAACTCGGGTATTTGCTTGAAATATCAACTTCAACTCCTGGAACATCTCATATGGTCCATGACATTCAAAACGTCTTTGAAGTCCCGATTCTAAGCCGTTTAAGCATGGTGCACTAAACTATCAAGTAGTCATCATATTGAGCTAGCTAAACATTCATAACATCTGCATCTGCTCCTGCAATAGGTTTGTCACCTAGCGGTGCATTAAGGACATAATTCTTCTATGCAGCAATGAGAATAAACCTCAGGTCACGGATCCAATCCGCACCATTGCTACTAACATCTTTCAACTTTAGTTTTCTATAGGAACATATCAAAAATAAAACAGGGGAGCTAAACGCGAGCTATTGATCTACAATGTAGATATGCTAATACTACTAGGACTAAGTTCATGATAAATTTAAGTTCAATTAATCATATTACTTAAGAACTCCCACTTAGATAGACATCCCTCTAATCCTCTAAGTGATCACGTGATCCATATCAACTAAACCATGTCCGATCATCACGTGAGATGGAGTAGTTTCAATGGTGAACATCACTATGTTGATCATATCTACTATATGATTCACGCTCGACCTTTCGGTCTCAGTGTTCCGAGGCCATATCTGTTATATGCTAGGCTCGTCAAGTTTAACCTGAGTATTCCGCGTGTGCAACTGTTTTGCACCTGTTGTATTTGAACATAGAGCCTATCACACCCGATCATCACATGGTGTCTCAGCACGAAGAACTTTCGCAACGGTGCATACTCAGGGAGAACACTTGTACCTTGATAGTTAGTGAGAGATCATCTTATAAAGCTACCGTCAAACTAAGCAAAATAAGATGTATAAAAGATAAACATCACATGCAATCAAAATATGTGACATGATATGGCCATCATCATCTTGTGCCTTTGATCTCCATCTCCAAAGCATCGTCATGATTTCCATCATCACCGGCATGACACCATGATCTCCATCATCTTGATCTATATCAATGTGTCGTCACATGGTCGTCTCGCCAACTATTGCTCTTGCAACTATTGCTATCGCATAGCGATAAAGTAAAGCAATTATTTGGCGCTTGCATCTTATGCAATAAAGAGACAACCATAAGGCTTCTGCCAGTTGCCGATTACTTCAACAAAACATGATTGTCTTATACAACAACTTATATCTCATCACGTCTTGACCATATCACATCACAACATGCCTTGCAAAAACAAGTTAGACGTCCTCTACTTTGTTGTTGCAAGTTTTCCGTGGCTGCTACGGGCTGAGAAAGAACCGTTCTTACCTACGCATCAAAACCACAACGATAGTTTGTCAAGTTAGTGCTGTTTTAACCTTCTCAAGGACCAGGCGTAGCCACACTCGGTTCAACTAAAGTTGGAGAAACTGACACCCGCTAGTCACCTGTGTGCATAGCACGACGGTAAAACCAGTCTCGCGTAAGCGTACGCGTAATGTCGGTCCGGGCCGCTTCATCCAACAATACCGCCGAACCAAAGTGTGACATGCTGGTAAGCAGTATGACTTATATCGCCCACAACTCACTTGTGTTCTACTCGTGCATATAACATCAACGCATAAAACCTGGCTCGGACGCCACTGTTGGGGAATGTAGTAATTTCAAAAAAATTCCTACGCACACGCAAGATCATGGTGATGCATAGCAACAAGAGGGGAGAGTGTTGTCTACGTACCCTCGTAGACCGTAAGCGGAAGCGTTATATCAACGCGGTTGATGTAGTCGTACGTCTTCACGATCTGACCGATCCAAGCACCGAAAGCACAACACCTCCGAGTTCTGCACACGTTCGGCTCGGTGACGTCCTCGCCTTCGGAAAGCAATAGCAACATACTAAACGATCAGGTGCTAAGCTAATGGAATGGGTCATGTCAATCACATCATTCTCATAATGATGTGATCCCGTTAATCAAATGACAACTCATGTCTATGGCTAGGAAACATAACCATCTTTGATCAATGAGCTAGTCAAGTAGAGGCATACTAGTGACACTCTGTTTGTCTATGTATTCACACATGTATCATGTTTCTGGTTAATACAATTCTAGCATGAATAATAAACATTTATCATGAAATAAGGAAATAAATAATAACTTTATTATTGCCTCTAGGGCATATTTCCTTCAGTCTCCCACTTGCACTAGAGTCAATAATCTAGTTCACATCACCATGTGATTTAACACCAATAGTTCACATCATCATGTGATTAACACCCATAGTTCACATCGTTATGTGACCAACACTCAAAGGGTTTACTAGAGTCAATAATCTAGTTCACATCGCTATGTGATTAACACCCAAAGAGTACTAAGGTGTGATCATGGTTTGCTTGTGAGAGAAGTTTAGTCAACGGGTCTGCCACATTCAGATCCTTATGTATTTTGCAAATTTCTATGTCAACAATACTCTGCTCGGAGCTACTCTAGCTAATTGCTCCCACTTTCAATATGTATCTAGATTGAGACTTAGAGTCATCTAGATTAGTGTCAAAACTTGCATCGACGTAATCTTTTACGACGAACCTTTTAGTCACGTCCATAATCGAGAAACATATCCTTATTCCACTAAGAATAATTTTGACCGCTGTCCAGTGATCTACTCCTAGATCACTATTGTACTCCCTTGCCAAAGTCAGTGTAGGGTATACAATAGATCTGGTACACAGCATGGCATACTTTATAGACCCTATGGCCATGGCATAGGGAATGACTTTCATTCTCTTTCTATCTTTCTGCCGTGGTTGGGCTTTGAGTCTTACTCAATTTCACACCTTGTAACACAGGCAAGAACTCTTTCTTTGACTGTTTCATTTTGAACTTACTTCAAAATCTTGTCAAGGTATATACTCATTGGAAAAAAACTTATCAAGCGTCTTGATCTATCTCTATAGATCTTGATTCTCAATATGTAAGTTGCTTCACCGAGGTCTTTCTTTGAAAAAACTCCTTTCAAACACTCCTTTGTGCTTTGCAGAATAATTCTACATTATTTCCGATCAATAATATGTCATACATATACTTATCAGAAATGTTGTAGTGCTCCCACTCACTTTCTTGTAAATACAGGCTTCACCGCAAGTCTGTATAAAACTATATGCTTTGATCAACTCATCAAAGCGTATATTCCAACTCCGAGATGCTTGCACCAGTCCATAGATGGATTGCTGGAGCTTGCACATTTTGTTAACACCTTTAGGATTGACAAAACCTTCGGGTTGCATCATATACAACTCGTCTTTAAGAAATCTATTAAGGATTGCAGTTTTGTTATCCATTTTGCCAGATTTCATAAAATGCGGCAATTGCTAACATGATTCGGACAGACTTTAAGCGTCGATACGTGTGAGAAAATCTCATCGTAGTCAACACCTTGAACTTTGTCAAAAACCTTTTTCGACAAGTCTAGCTTTGTAGATAGTAACGCTACTATCAGCGTCCGTCTTCCTCTTGAAGATCCATTTAATCTCAATGGCTCGCCGATCATTGGACAAGTCAATCAAAGTCCATACTTTGTTCTCATACATGGATCTCATCTCAGATTTCATGGCCTCAAGCCATCCGCAGAATCTGGGCTCATCATCGCTTCCTCATAGTTCGTAGGTTCGTTATGGTCAAGTAACATGACCTCCAGAACAGGATTACCGTACCACTCTGGTGCGGATCTCACTCTGGTTTACCTACGAGGTTCGGTAGTAACTTGATCTGAAGTTACATGATCATCATCATTAGCTTCCTCACTAATTGGTGTAGTAGTCATAGGAACAGATTTCTGTGATGAACTACTTTCCAATAAGGGAGCAGTTACAGTTACCTCATCAAGTTCTACTTTCCTCCCACTCACTTCTTTCGAGAGAAACTCCTTCTCTAGAAATGATCCATTCTTAGCAACGAATGTCTTGCCTTTGGATCTATGATAGAAGGTGTACCCAACAGTCTCCTTTGGGTATCCTATGAAGACATATTTCTCCGATTTGGGTTAGAGCTTATCAGGATGAAACTTTTTCATATAAGCATCACAACCCCAAACTTTAAGAAATGACAACTTTGATTTCTTGCCAAACCAAAGTTCAGATTGTGTCGTCTCAACGGACTTAGATGGTGCCCCTTTTTAACGTGAATGCAGCTGTCTTTAATGCATAACCCCAAAAATGATAGTGGTGAATCGGTAAGAAACATCATAGATTGCACTATATCCAATAAAGTACGGTTATGATGTTCCGACACACCATTATGCTGTGGTGTTCCAGGTGGCGTGAGTAGTGAAACTATTTCACATTGTTTTAACTGAAGACCAAACTTGTAACTCAAATACTCTTCTCCACGATCAGATCATAGAAACTTTATTTTCTTGTTATGATGATTTTCCACTTCACTCTGAAATTCTTTGAACTTTTCAAATGTTTCAGACTTGTGTTTCATTAAGTAGATATACTCATATTTGCTCAAATCATCTGTGAAAATCAGAAAATAATGATACCTGCCGCGAGCCTCAGTATTCATCGGACCACATACATCAGTATGTATGATTTCCAACAAATATGTTGCTCGCTCCATTGTTCCGGAGAACAGAGTCTTAGTCATCTTGCCCATGAGGCATGGTTAGCAAGCATCAACTGATTCATAATCAAGTGATTCCAAAATCCCATCAGCATGGAGTTTCTTCATGCGCTTTACACCAATATGACCTAAACGTCAATTCCACAAATAAGTTGCACTATCATTATTAACTTTGCATCTTTTGGCTTCAATATTATGAATATGTGTATCATTACGATCGAGATCCAATGAACCATTTTCATTGGGTGTGTAACCATATAAGGTTTTATTCATGTAAACAGAACAACAATTGTTCTCTAACTTAAATGAATAACCGTATTGCAATAAACATGATCATATCATATTCATGCTCAACGCAAACACCAAATAACACTTATTTATGTTCAACACTAATCCTGAAAGTATAGAGAGTGTGCGATGATGATCATATCAATCTTGGAACTACCTCCAACACACATCGTCACCTCACCCTTAACTAGTCTTTGTTCATTCTGCAACTCCCGATTCAAGTTACTAATCATAGTAACTGAACTAGTACCAAATACTGAGGGGTTGCTATAAACACTAGTAAAGTACACATCAATAACATGTATATCAAATATACTTATGTTCACTTTGCCATCCTTCTTATCCGCCAATCACTTGGGGTAGTTCCACTTCCAGTGACCAGTCCCTTTGCAGTAGAAGCACTTAGTCTCAGGCTTAGGACCAGACTTGGGCTTCTTCACTTGAGCAGCAACTTGCTTGCTGTTCTTCTTGAAGTTCCCCTTTTTCCCTTTGCCCTTTTCTTGAAACTAGTGGTCTTGTCTACCATCAACACTTGATGTTTTTCTCGATTTCTACCTTCGTCAATTTCAGCATTACGAAGAGCTTGGGAATTTATCCTTTGCATATCATAGTTCATCACGAAGTTCTACTAACTTGGTGATGGTGACTAGAGAATTCTGTCAATCACTATTTTATCTGGAAGATTAACTCCCACTTGATTCAAGCGATTGTAGTACCCAGACAATCTGAGCACATGCTCACTAGATGAGCGATTCTCCTCCATCTTTTAGCTATAGAACTTGTTGGAGACTTCATATCTCTCAACTCAGGTATTTGCTTGAAATATTAACTTCAACTCCTGGAACATCTCATATGGTCCATGACGTTCAAAACGTCTTTGATGTCCCGATTCTAAGCCGTTAAGCATGGTGCACTAAACTATCAAGTAGTCATCATATTAAGCTAGCCAAACATTCATAACGTTTCATCTGCTCCTGCAATAGGTCTGTCACCTAGCGGTGCATCAAGGACATAATTCTTCTTTGCAGCAATGAGGATAAACCTCAGATCACGGATCCAATCCGCATCATTGCTACTAATATCTTTCAACACAATTTTCTCTAGGAACATATCAAAATAAACATATGAAAGCAACAACACGAGCTATTGATTTACAACATAATTTGCAAAATACTACCAGGACTAAGTTCATAATAAATTTAAGTTCAATTAATCATATTACTTAAGAACTCCCACTTAGACAGACATCTCTCTAGTCATCTAAGTGATCACGTGATCCAAATCAACTAAACCATGTCCGATCATCACGTGAGATGGAGTAGTTTTCAATGGTGAACATCACTATGTTGATCATATCTACTATATGATTCACGTTCGACCTTTCGGTCTCCGTGTTCCGAGGCCATATCTGTATATGCTAGGCTCGTCAAGTTTAACCTGAGTATTCCGCGTGTGCAACTGTTTTGCACCCGTTGTATTTGAACGTAGAGCCTATCACACCCGATCATCACGTGGTGTCTCAGCACGAAGAACTTTCGCAACGGTGCATACTCAGGGAAAACACTTCTTGATAATTAGTGAGAGATCATCTTAAAATGTCACCGTCAATCAAAGCAAGATAAGATGCATAAAAGATAAACATCACATGCAATCAATATAAGTGATATGATATGGCCATCATCATCTTGTGCTTGCGATCTCCATCTTCGAAGCACCGTCATGATCACCATTGTCACCGGCGCGACACCTTGATCTCCATCGTAGCATCGTTGTCGTCTCGCCAATCTTATGCTTCTACGACTATCGCTACCGCTTAGTGATAAAGTAAAGCATTACAGGGCGATTGCATTGCATACAATAAAGCGACAACCATATGGCTCCTGCCAGTTGTCGATAACTCGGTTACAAAACATGATCATCTCATACAATAAAATTTAGCATCATATCTTGACCATATCACATCACAACATGCCCTGCAAAAACAAGTTAGACGTCCTCTATTTTGTTTGTTGCAATTTTTACGTGGTTCTACGGGCTTAAGTAAGAACAAATCTTACCTACGCATCAAAAACCACAACGATAGTTTGTCAAGTTGGTGCTGTTTTAACCTTCGCAAGGACCGGGCGTAGCCACACTCGGTTCAACTAAAGTTGGAGAAACTGACACCCGCTAGTCACCTGTGTGCATAGCACGGCGGTAAAACCAGTCTCGCGTAAGCGTACGCGTAATGTCAGTCCGGGCCGCTTCATCCAACAATACCGCCGAACCAAAGTATGACATGCTGGTAAGCAGTATGACTTATATCGCCCACAACTCACTTGTGTTCTACTCGTGCATATAACATCAACGCATAAAACCTAGGCTCGGATGCCACTGTTGGGGAACGTAGTAATTTCAAAAAATTTCCTACGCACACGCAAGATCATGGTGATGCATAGCAACGAGAGGGGAGAGTGTTGTCTAGGTACCCTCGTAGACCGGAAGCGGAAGCGTTAGCACATCGCGGTTGATGTAGTCATATGTCTTCACGGCCCGACCGATCAAGTACCAAAACTACGGCACCTCCGAGTTCTAGCACACGTTCAGCTCAATGACGATCCCCGGACTCCGATCCAGCAAAGTGTCGGGGAAGAGTTCCGTCAGCACGAGGGCGTGGTGACGATCTTGATGTTCTACTATCGCAGGGCTTCGCCTAAGCACCACTACAATATTATCGAGGACTATGGTGGAGGGGGGCACCGCACACGGCTAAGAGAACGATCACGAAGATCAACTTGTGTGTCTAGAGGTGCCCCCTGCCCCCGTATATAAAGGAGCAAGGGGGGAGGCCGGCCGGTCCTTGGGGCGCGCCAAGGAGGAGGAGTCCTCCTCCTAGTAGGAGTAGGACTCCTCTCTTTCCTACTCCTACTAGGAGGGGAAAGGAAGGGGGAGAGGGAGAAGGAAAGGGGGGCGCCGCCCCCCCTCTCCTAGTCCAATTCGGACCAGAGGGGGAGGGGGCGCACGACCCACCCTGGCCACCCCTCTCTCTCTCTCTACTAGAGCCCATAAAGCCCATTACTTCTCCCGGGGGGGTTCCGGTAACCCTCCGGCACTCCGGTTTTCTCCGAACTCACCCGGAACACTTCCGGTGTCCGAATATAGCCGTCCAATATATCAATCTTTATGTCTCAACTATTTCGAGACTCCTCGTCATGTCTGTGATCACATCCGGGACTCCGAACAAACTTCGGTACATCAAAATATATAAACTCATAATGAAACTATCATCATAATATTAAGCGTGCGAACCCTACGGGTTTGAGAACAATGTAGACATGACCAAGACATGTCTCCGGTCAATAACCAATAGCGGAACTTGGATGCTCATATTGGCTCCCACATATTCTACGAAGATCTTTTATTGGTCAGACCGCATAACAACATACTTTGTTCCCTTTGTCATCGGTATGTTACTTGCCTGAGATTTGATCGTCGGTATCTCAATACCTAGTTCAATCTCGTTACCGGTAAGTCTCTTTACTCGTTCCGTAATACATCATCTCGCAACTAACTCATTAGTTGCATTGCTTGCAAGGCTTAAGTGATGTGCATTACCGAGAGGGCCCAGAGATACCTCTCTGACAATCGGAGTGACAAATCCTAATCTCGAAATACGCCAACCCAACATGTACCTTTGGAGACACCTGTAGAGCACCTTTATAATCACCCAGTTACGTTGTGACGTTTGGTAGCACACAAAGTGTTCCTCCGATAAACGGGAGTTGCATAATCTCATAGTCATAAGAACATGTATAAGTCATGAAGAAAGCAATAGCAACATACTAAACGATCAGGTGCTAAGCTAACGGAATGGGTCATGTCAATCACATCATTCTCCTAATGATGTGATCCCGTTAATCAAATGACAACTCATGTCTATGGCTAGGAAACATAACCATCTTTGATCAATGAGCTAGTCAAGTAGAGGCATACTAGTGACACTCTGTTTGTCTATGTATTCACACATGTATCATGTTTCCAGTTAATACAATTCTAGCATGAATAATGAACATTTATCATGAAATAAGGAAATAAATAATAACTTTATTATTGCCTCTAGGGCATATTTCCTTCAATTACCACTACCAACACGGAATCTTTTTATATGTGAGATAGTGGGTTCTTTAGTAGGAGCATCAGAATTATTATCGACAATAGTTTCCCCAATTTCAGACATAGAGGGAGAAGGTAAAGGACTAGCCATAACGACAAGCAAACAGACTAACACACAAGCAAACAAAAAGCAAGCGGGCAAAAAGAGGCAAATATAGAGGGAGGATAGAGAGAGAGGGCGAATAAAACAGCAAGGGTGAAGTGGGGGAGAGGAAAACGAGAGGCAAATGGCAAATAATGTATTGCGGGAGATAAGGGTATGTGATGGGTACTTGGTATGTTGACTTTTGCGTAGACCTCCCCGGCAACGACGCCAAAAATCCTTCTTGCTACCTCTTGAGCACTGCGTTGGTTTTCCTCGAAGAGGAAGGGATGATGCTGCAAAGTAGCATAAGTATTTCCCTCACTTTTTGAGAACCAAGGTATCAATCCAGTAGGAGGCTACGCGCGAGTCCCTCGCACCCGCACAAAACAAATAAATCCTCGCAACCAACGCAAATAGGGTTTGTCAATCCCTATAGGGCCACTTACGAGAGTGAGATCTGATAGATATGATAAGATAATATTTTTGGTATTTTTATGATAAAAGATGCAAATTAAAATATAGGCAAAGTAAATAGCAAAGGAAATAACTAAGTAGTAGGAGATCAATATGATAAATATAGACCCGGGGGCCATAGGTTTCACTAGTGGCTTCTCTCAAGAGCATAAGTATTCTACGGTGGGTGAACAAATTACTGTTGAGCAATTGACAGAATTGAGCATAGTTATGAGAATATCTAGGTATGATCATGTATATAGGCATCACGTCCGAGACAAGTAGACCGACTCCTGCCTGCATCTACTACTATTACTCCACTCATCGACCGCTATCCAACATGCATCTAGAGTATTAAGTTAAAAACAGAGTAACTCCTTAAGCAAGATGACATGATGTAGAGGGATAGACTCATGCAATATGAAGAAAACCCCATCTTGTTATCCTCGATGGCAACAATACAATACGTGCCTTGCTGCCCTTACTGTCACCGGGAAAGGACACCGCAAGATTGAACCCAAAGCTAAGCACTTCTCCCATTGCAAGAAAGATCAATCTAGTAGGCCAAACCAAACTGATAATTCGAAGAGACTTGCAAATATAACCAATCATACATAAAAGAATTTAGAGAAGATTCAAATATTATTCATAGATAGACTTGATCATAAACCCACAATTTATCGATCTCAACAAACACACCGCAAAAAGAAGATTACATCGAATAGATCTCCACAAGAGAGGAGGAGACCATTGTATTGGGATCCAAAAAGAGAGAAGAAGCCATCTAGCTACTAACTATGGACCCGTAGGTCTGAGGTGAACTACTCACACTTCATCGGAGGGACTATGATGTTGATGTAGAAGCCCTCCGTGATCGATGCCCCCTCTGGCAGAGCTCCGGAACAGGCCCCAATATGGGATCTCATGGATACAGAAAGTTACGGCGATGGAATTAGGGTTTTGGCTCCCGTTCTGATCGTTTGGGGGTACGTGGATATATATAGGAGGAAGGAGTACGTCGGTGGAGCAACAGGGGGCCCACGAGGGTGGAGGGCGCGCCTGGTGGGGGTGGGCGCGCCCCTACCTCGTGGCCTCCTGTTTCGTTTTTTGACGTAGGGTCCAAGTCTCTCTGGTCTTATTCGTTGATAAAATCACGTTCCCAAAGGTTTTATTCCGTTTGGACTCCGTTTGATATTCCTTTTTCTTCGAAACCCTAAAACAGGAAAAAAAACAATTCTGGGCTGGGCCTCCGATTAATAGGTTAGTCCCAAAAATAATATAAAAGTGGATAATAAAGCCCAATAATGTCCAAAATAGTAGATAATATAGCATGGAGCAATCAAAAATTATAGATACATTGGAGACGTATCAGGGGGGCGCACGGCCTGCCTCTCTCTCTTTCCCCTAAAGCCCAATAAGGCCCATACACTCCCCGGCGAATTCCCCTAACTCCCCGGTACTCCGATAAATACCTGAATCACTCGGAACCTTTTTGATGTCCGAATATAGTCGTCCAATATATCGATCTTTACGTCTCGACCATTTCGAGACTCCTCGTCATGTCCCCGATCTCATCCGGGACTCCGAACTACCTTCGGTACATCAAAACACATAAACTCATAATATAACCGTCATCAAACTTTAAGCGTGCGGACCCTACGGGTTCGAGAACTATGTAGACATGACCGAGACACGTTTCCGGTCAATAACCAATAGCGGAACCTGGATGCTCATATTGGCTCCCACATATTCTACGAAGATCTTTATCGGTCAAACAGCATAACAACATACGTTGTTCCCTTTGTCATCGGTATGTTACTTGCCCGAGATTCGATCGTCGGTATCTCAATACCTAGTTCAATCTCGTTACCGGCAAGTCTCTTTACTCGTTCCGTAATACATTATCCCGCAACTAACTCATTAGTTGCAATGCTTGCAAGGCTTAAGTGATGTGCATTACCGAGTGGGCCCAGAGATACCTCTCCGACAATCAGAGTGACAAATCATAATCTCGAAATACGCACACCAATAAGTACCTTTGGAGACACCTGTAGAGCACCTTTATAATCACCCAGTTACGTTGTGACGTTTGGTAGCACACAAAGTGTTCCTCTAGTAAACGGGAGTTGCATAATCTCATAGTCATAGGAACATGTATAAGTCATGAAGAAAGCAATAGCAACAAACTAAACGATCAAGTGCTAAGCTAACGGAATGGGTCAAGTCAATCACATCATTCTCCTAATGATGTGATCCCGTTAATCAAATGACAACTCATGTATATGGCTAGGAAACATAACCATCTTTGATCAACGAGCTAGTCAAGTAGAGGCATACTAGTGACACTCTGTTTGTCTATGTATTCACACAAGTATTATGTTTCCGGTTAATACAATTCTAACATGAATAATAAACATTTATCATGATATAAGGAAATAAATAATAACTTTATTATTGCCTCTAGGGCATATTTCCTTCAATATCTTCCTCGGTGCCATGGGAACGGTCTTGGCAATGTATTGATTCCACTTCGGTTGTCCATTCAGTTTCAACCAACAATGCATGACGATGAAGTTCTTCTTCTCCAACTTTAAGAACACCTACACGCACAACAAGGCTATAAAAAAGTTGTTAACAATGCATATCTGGCCAAATGATCTAGAAAAGAATGCTACGGTCAAATGATCTACAAAACAATGCATATCATGCCAAATGATCTACAAAACAATGCATATCCGGCCAAGTGATCTACAAAACAATGCATATCAAGCCAAATGATGGACAAAACAATGCATATCCGCCCAAATGATGAACTTACTTGCTCGATGATTTACGCACCACTTGGACACCGTGAGATGAGTTGCCTCAAGTGGCCGCAATACTTTGAGACAACCTCTTGGATGATGTACCATCGATGGTTGAGACACTTTGTGCCACGGTTGCAGATGAGCGAGTCGGAGTAGGGCTCAAAATGTCTGTGTTCATGAAACCAAGAGTGAATGTTGGCCCAAAATGTTGTGCCCTTTTGCTCCATGTCATGGATTAGATCAAGGCTAGTGGCCAACCATACATTGCACAACAACTTGTCCTCCCGCATGCTGAAGCTTTCTTGTCTACCTGTCTTGCTTGGATCGGCAGCAAATCATCAAGGTCATCATCCTAGTCGTCATCCTCCTGCTATCCCATGGCCCAATCTGGTTGTTGGGTGTCCGTGCCCGGCTAGTTGTACGCTGCTGCGAGCCTGGCTAGATGTATGAACCGGCGTGGGTGGGCTTCGAGTCATCCACCTGCATGTCCTCGCAGAAATCTCCTCGTCCGCCTCTGTCGTGGATGATCTCAAACATTTCCTTGCCCACCCACTTTAGTTCCGGTTTGCAGCAAAATTATGGTTCGAACCACTCCAGAGACCATGGGGGTAGCCGTTGCATGGCTTGCGGGGTTCAGACAGCTGCATCCGGACGGATACATATTGTTTGGGGATTGGTGTTGAAGATGCCCTTACATGGTGGAACTGCATGTAACCAAACACCAAAGCTGCCCCACTCAGGTGCATGCTCCGTGTACGAGATGCGATGGTGTCCGTGTAGGACCAGGCAGGCCGCGACACCGTCCACTATGCCTAGGGATGCAAACGAGTCAAGTTTGAGCGAGTTGGACTAGGCTAAGCTTAGTTTATACTAAAATTTGAGCAAGCTCAAATCAAGTGAAGCTCAAGGTAGAGCTGTATAAAATGGTTCATGCTCAGCTTGTATCGATCTCGACTTCTCGAGTCAATCTAGAGCTAGTTTCAAGCTAAATAAGATGATTCTCTTTATAATTGAAGGCATTTTTTTCAAGCAAGATAGGCCAAACGCAACATTAGAAACCACTATATACTTTTACTTATTTTCTCTCAAATGAAGACTAAGTACTTAATATCAAGAGATCTTGAATGAACTAGAAAGATAAAAAAATGAAGGTGTGTCTGCTGTCAAACTTTAACCATGAATAACAGGAAATTTAACACATGACTGACCACGTACCATATTAAGGCCAAACTTTTTCTGTGCTTAATTAACATATCATGTTTGCTAGTAGGTAAATGGAGAAAAATCTCACGCAGTATGTATGGCAATAAATGTTTTATTTTATTTTAATATATCAAGATTATTTAATATAATTATATGATATCGAACTATTGAGGTATAATCGACTGAGCCAATGTCGGCTCAAGATCGACTCATTTCTCGATCTAGCTACATAAACTGTTCATACTTGGCTCATGGGAAAGTAGTGGCTGCACCCACACAATGAACAGTAAAATCACAAAAATAGAAAAAAATCAAATAAAAATCTGAAACTTTGTGGCATTGATTATGTGCAATTTTTTTACAAGCTTGCAAAGTTTGGTCACCAAATAACATTGAATGATCTCCATATGAAATGAAATACAAACTCTTGCTCTGCACCCACGTTTCAGATTTTATGTTTGAGCACAACTTCTGTTTTTTGTATAGACCTCCTCGGATGTCATATGGCAAAAAAATAAATAAATTGCAAGCACCTAAAACTTTGGATGTAGAACTGCCACACTCTTAGCTCATTTCTTTTTGAGTCGATCTCGAGTCGAGTCAAAATACGAGTTGATCTCAAACGGCTCACAAGTCTTGAGTTTTTCTTGCAGCCCAAATTGTGCCCAGGTATCTGACTTGGTTTGGCCTTTGGTTTCACCGGTCTGATGATAAGACTACTGTCTTATTTTTCTCATGGCGGCTGGTTTATGCGGACAAAATCAGGGCCCCGATCAACACAAGCCAGCGCATGCGCATTGTGCTTCACAAACATTGTGACATTAGCGAAAGGTGATATGACCAAAGCTAGCTGAGGACCACTAATCAACTAGTGATCCTTCACCCGCAAAAAAAGAAGAAGAACTAGTGATGATCCTTGACCAGACTCAGCCCATGACACGTCTCTTATCTCTGTGCATTGTAATGAGTAGAGGTTGACGGTGATCCTTCTTTTCTAAAGAAAATGACACGTCTCTTATTTAAGAGATCCGGGATAAATTAATACAATGTCTAGTGATACTAGCTAAGGTCTTCTTTTTATGGCATAAAATTATATTTTTTACTCAAACTATATGATCAAAATGCAAAGGAGACTAATAGAGAATACCTATAGTATTTCTTAGTCCATTTATAAATAATTATTTATGAGTATATATTTATACTCATCGGACGAAGATCTTCTTAACTCTTTGTATTTGCATGAATCTCCATGCAAAACCAGATGCCTCTTAGCGTCTCGGTGGAAAATTCAAACCCGTTTATACATCCTCTATTCTTAAATAGTTGCAACCCATTACCTATTTTTTCTCTTCATGCAACTATGCCACATCATCAAGTCATGCATTTGGTCATAAGTTATTTTTCTCTTCATGCAACTATGCCACATCATCAAGTCATGCATGTGGTCATAAGTTATTTTTCCTCTTCATGCAACTATGCCACATCATCAAGTCATGCATGTGGTCATAAGTTACAATCTGTGCACTAATCTATTCATGCAACCATGCCAACTCATCAATCATGCATGGATTTGTTTCACTAATTTTTGTGCGAAGTATAGATTGTCATGTTACACATTTTTAGCATGACCTACATATATTTATAGTTGGACGCTTGGAGCAAATATATGTTGGTCATGTTACACACTTTTGTTAAAAATGACACCCCGTTTGACTTCAATTACAACATTTTGTGACATGCTTCATATATTTTATTATTTTCAAAATATATCCCATGAGTGTTCTTAAAATTGTTTTTCTAATATTTTTTAGTTTTTAGCCTTTATTTATGCATATGCTTTACCAAAGTTGCCGCGGCAACACGCGGGACATGATCTAGTTAAAATAGTTTAGCTACCTTCTGTCTCCATAGTACTCAAAGAGACTAGAACGTGCCAGACTCTTTACCCCGGATTAACTATGTCCTTTGTCAAGATCTAAGCAGCACTACGCATACACCAACGCACCTTATATAATTAAGATTTTTTATGTCAAGCTGGACGCCTAGAATCACAGAACTATATATATTTTTCTATGTTTTGCAGGTTGATGCACACAATCACTTTCGCGTCGCTTGACGCGGACAGTAACAGCCATCACTGGTAGTTAGCTAGCTGGCTGATCCAGTTGTAATTTTACACGGCAGTAGTTTTTATCTCTATTATTAAAGAAAAGTTTGTTTCGTCGTCTCCATCTCCCACCCGATCTTTTCCTCCCACTTTTGTTTTCTCTTGGGATTTTTGGTAACCTCAACCGATGACGCACAAAATAAAAACCAACACAAATATATAACTTGAAATAATCTAAAGGCGATGCTGATCAGATGGATGGTAGTTTGAGAAAACCATGTTTTGTCAAGTTTGAGCAACTAGTGTAGAAGGTTCGCACCCTGGCCAGGCCCAATGCCTCACATAGATTTCAGAGGGGAAGGAGAAATCCAATAATCCATGCGGCTACGGCTT
Source organism: Triticum dicoccoides (assembly GCF_002162155.2). NCBI lineage: Eukaryota > Viridiplantae > Streptophyta > Magnoliopsida > Poales > Poaceae > Triticum > Triticum dicoccoides. The sequence goes on from NC_041386.1 coordinate 583,898,181, forward strand.
AACTACACTACACATGTTTGGATTGAGCCAAAGTTCACCTAGTGACTAGTATTTGGCTAAGGTTTTGTTTGTCCATGACTTGACCAATGTTGGAGAAAAATATGGAATAGAGAGGGCAAATAGGCATGAGCGTACCAAATCTTTGGCAACCATCCGAACAAGAACCATTTTTTTGCTATGATATTTTTATGGGTAGGGTTGATTTTGAACACAAACCAAATATAGCCACATAAATGGCCTTGCCCACGCTTATGTTGTGTCCCACTACTCGTATGTTTATTTTCAATGGACTTGCATACAATTCCCGAAGGAAAATTTTAGATGGAGTCGAATGGAAATATTTTCTTTGTATTTATGACCACTACACAAACATCTAATCCTTGAAAATAAATTCACTTATTGTTCATACAGTGTGGAACCAAAAACAGTTGAGAAACATATTCTTCGTCATCACAAAATATCCATATAAAAATATGCTAGGAACCAAATGCTTGAAAAACAACTTCTTGTATTATTCTCAATACACTAGGATGTATTCATATATAAAATGCACTTGGCTAGCTAGACCTATAGAGAGCACTTAAAACAATCTAGCTGTACAGATTCTTCGTCATCACAAAATATTCAATACGCTAGAACTAGAACTTGACAGCAGCCTCTTTGAGCCCGGACTAAACTATCCTTTGTCAAGATCTAAGCAACACGACTATGCACACGTCAACATAGCCAGATAATTTGGTCTTTGATTCTATATGCCTAGCTGAACGCCTGGAATCACAGTATGGGAAATACTCCCTCCGTTCCTAAATATTTGTCTTTCTAAAGATTTCAACAAATGACTACATACAGAGCAAAATAAGTGAATTTACACTCTAAAATATGTATATATACATTCGTATGTGGTAGTCTATTTGAAATCTTTAAAAAGATAAATATTTAGAAACAGAGGGAGTATATTGCTATTTTTTGCAGGCTGATGCATGTGCAAGTGCAACTTCGTCACTTTGGTGTCAGCTGACGTGGGCACGAAGAACCGGCCGACCAATCCCAACTGTAATTTTACTCGGTAGATTTTGGAGATAGTAAGAGCATCTCCAGCCGCACCCTCAACAGGTCTCCCCAGGCGATTTTTTCGGCGCCGGCGTCGAAAAAACGTCCCAGTTGTGCCTCCAGGACGCCGAAATTCGCCGGCTCGGCCCGTTTTTGAGCCCAGCGATCGCAGGCCTCGGGGGCTCCGGCGCAAGGGAAAAGCACGGCTGACCCACGCCGTCAGGCGAAAAGTCAAGTCTTTCTTCCCGACTCGCCTCCCACCCCCCACGCGCTCGGCTGCCAACAGCTGTATTCCGGCGCCGCCCACCGCCCGCCACCGCTTGATAGTCCATTCCCGCCGGAAAAAGAACAGAGGTTTTGCCGAGGCAGCCCCTCCGCCAGCAGTTGGGCGTTTTTTCCGCCATTTCCGGCCGAGCGGCGGGGTACACGCCCACCGCGCCCGCAAGGTGTTCGGTGATTTGCCTGCCTAGGCAATGGACTCGAACGACGAGGAAGCGCTCGACACGCTGCTGGAGGAGGAAGCCGAGGCCGACGTCCAGGATGAGGAACACCTCATGATGCTCGCCGCCCTGCTAGCGAGATATGAAAAGCCGCAGCAAGGTGGCTCGGCGCCGGGGCGGATGAAAGCAAAGAATCGGCATCGTCTCGAAGGCTACTGCATGCTCTACCCCGACTACTTTGCCGACGCTCCACTGCACGGCGACAAAACATTTCGGCACCGTTATCGGATGAGCCGTAAGCTCTTTCTCAGGATTGTGAATTCCATCCGGGAGTTCGACAGCTACTTCAAGTGCAAGAAGGATTGCACCGGCAAACTTGGATTCACCTCGATCTAGAAGTGCACGACAATGATGAGGATGCTTGCATACGGAGCTCCCAGTGATTCACTCGACGACTATGGGCGCATGACCGAGTCCACCACCATTGAGTGTTTCTACAAGTTCCGTCGGGCAGTGGTGGCAGTGTTTGGACCGTAATACTTGCGAACACCCAATGCGGAAGACACTGCTCGGATCCTAGCACAGAATGCGGCAAAGGATTTCCTGGGATGCTTGGAAGCATTGACTGCATGCATTGGAAATGGAAGAATTGCCCATTTGCTTGGCAGGGGATGTACAAAGGCGCCAAAGGCGGTTGCAGTGTGGTACTTGAGGCGGTGGCCACACATGACCTCTGGATTTGGCACTCCTTCTTTGGTATGCCAGGAACTCACAATGACATCAACGTGCTGCAGTGCTCCCCTGTCTTTGCTAAGCTTGTTGAAGGTCATGCTCCTCCGGTGAACTTTAAGGTCAATGGGCGGCACTACAACAAGGGGTACTACCTAGCTGATGGCATCTATCCGAGATGGTCTACATTTGTGAAGACTATCTCAAACGCTGTGCTAGGAGGCAAGAAGTCCCACTTTGCCAAGGTGCAGGAGTCTTGCAGGAAGGATGTCGAGCGGGCATTTGGTGTGCTCCAATCTCGATTTGCTGTTGTTCGGTACCCTGCTCAGACCTGGTCGAAAGATCAAATGTGGGAGATCATGACTTGATGTGTCATCTTGCACAACATGATCATCGAGAGCGAGCAGGAAGAGCCAGTATTTGACACTGAACCATACTACAGGCAGGGTCCTCTAGCCGAAGTTGATCACCAGCTACTGGCAACCTGGACTGCCTACCTCAGTATGCATCAGGAGATCCGAGACCCATAGGTGCATCATCAACTGCAGCAGGATCTGATGGAGCACCTATGGAGGCTCAAGGGCGACGTCGGGCGTGACGTGTGATGAAATATGATTTTTTTGTTGAACTATATAATTTATATTGAACTATTTGTTCTTGCACTATTTTGTTGAACTATTTGATTTTCTGTGATGAAGTATGTGTTGGAAATATGCCCTAGAGGCAATAATAAATGGGTTATTATTATATTTCCTTGTTCATGATAATCGTTTATTATCCATGCTAGAATTGTATTGATAGGAAACTCAGATACATGTGTGGATACATAGACAACACCATGTCCCTAGTAAGCCTCTAGTTGACTAGCTCGTTGATCAATAGATGGTTACGGTTTCCTGACCATGGACATTGGATGTCATTGATAATGGGATCACATCATTAGGAGAATGATGTGATGGACAAGACCCAATCCTAAGCCTAGCACAAGATCATGTAGTTCGTATGCTAAAGCTTTTCTAATGTCAAGTATCATTTCCTTAGACCATGAGATTGTGCAACTCCCGGATACCGTAGGAATACTTTGGGTGTGCCAAATGTCACAACGTAACTGGGTGACTATAAAGGTGCACTACGGGTATCTCCAAAAGTGTCTGTTGGGTTGGCACGAATCGAGACTGGGATTTGTCACTCCGTGTGACGGAGAGGTATCTCTGGGCCCACTCGATAGGACATCATCATAATGTGCACAATGTGATCAAGGAGTTGATCACGGGATGATGTGTTATGGAACGAGTAAAGAGACTTGCCGGTAACGAGATTGAACAAGGTATCGGGATACCGACGATCGAATCTCGGGCAAGTATCGTACCGCTAGACAAAGGGAATTGTATACGGGATTGATTAAGTCCTTGACATCGTGGTTCATCCGATGAGATCATCGTGGAACATGTGGGAGCCAACATGGGTATCCAGATCCCGCTGTTGGTTATTGACCGGAGAGTCATCTCGGTCATGTCTGCATGTCTCCCGAACCCGTAGGGTCTACACACTTAAGGTTCAGTGACGCTAGGGTTATAGAGATATTAGTATGCGGTAACCCGAAAGTTGTTAGGAGTCCCGGATGAGATCCCGGACGTCACGAGGAGTTCCGAAATGGTCTGGAGGTAAAGAATTATATATAGGAAGTGCTATTTCGGCCATCGGGACAAGTTTCGGGGTCACCGGTATTGTACCGGGACCACCGGAAGGGTCCCGGGGGTCCACCGGGTGGGGCCACCTGCCCCGGGGGGCCACATGGGCTGTAGGGGTGTGCGCCTTGGCCTATATGGGCCAAGGGCACCAGCCCCTAGAGGCCCATGCGCCAAAGGGACAAGAGGAGGGGAGAGTCCTAAAGGGGGAAGGCACCTCCGAGGTGCCTTGGGGAGGATGGACTCCTCCCCCCTTGGCCGCACCCTTCCTTGGAGGAAGGGGCAAGGCTGCACCCTCCCCCTCTCCCTTGGCCCTATATATAGTGGGGGGAAGGGAGGGCAACCAAACCTAAGCCCTGGCGCCTCCCTCTCCCTCCCACGACACATCTTCCTCCTCCCGCAGCGCTTGGCGAAGCCCTGTTGGAATCCCGCTACTTCCACCACCACGCCATCGTGCTGCTGGATCTCCATCAACCTCTCCTTCCCCCTTGCTGGATCAAGAAGGAGGAGACATCGCTGCTCCGTACGTGTGTTGAACGCGGAGGTGCTGTCCGTTCGGCGCTAGGATCATCGGTGATTTGGATCACAACGAGTACGACTCCATCAACCCCGTTCTCTTGAACGCTTCCACGCGCGATCTACAAGGGTATGTAGATCCACTCCTCCCTCGTTGCTAGATGACTCCATAGATTGACCTTGGTGACACGTAGGAAAATTTTGAATTATTGCTACGTTCCCCAACAGTGGCATCATGAGCTAGGTCTATGCGTAGTTTCTATGCACGAGTAGAACACAAAGTAGTTGTGGGCGTTGATTTTGTTCAATATGCTTACCGTTACTAGTCCAATCTTGATTCGGTGGCATTGTGGGATGAAGCGGCCCGGACCGACTTTACACGTACTCTTACGTGAGAATGGTTCCACCGACTGACATGCACTAGTTGCATAAGGTGGCTAGCGGGTGTCTGTCTCTCCCACTTTAGTCGGATCGGATTCGATGAAAAGGGTCCTTATGAAGGGTAAATAGCAATTGGCATATCACGTTGTGGTTTTTGCGTAGGTAAGAAACGTTCTTGCTAGAAACCCATAGCAGCCACGTAAAACATGCAAACAACAATTAGAGGACGTCTAACTTGTTTTTGCAGGGTATGCTATGTGATGTGATATGGCCAAAAGGATGTGATGAATGATATATGTGATGTATGAGATTGATCATGTTCTTGTAATAGGAATCACGACTTGCATGTCGATGAGTATGACAACCGGCAGGATCCATAGGAGTTGTCTTAATTTATTTATGACCTGCGTGTCAACATAAACGTCATGTAATTACTTTACTTTATTGCTAACTGTTAGCTGTAGTAGTAGAAGTAATAGTTGACGAGACAACTTCATGAAGACACGATGATGGAGATCATGATGATGGAGATCATGGTGTCATGCCGGTGACGATGATGATCCTGGAGCCCCGAAGATGGAGATCAAAAGGAGCAAAGTGATGATGGCCATATCATGTCACTATTTAATTGCATGTGATGTTTATCATGTTTATGCATCTTGTTTACTTAGAACGATGGTAGTAAATAAGATGATCCCTCATAATAATTTCAAGAAAGTGTTCCCCCTAACTATGCACCATTGCGACAGTTCGTTGTTTCGAAGCACCACGTGATGATCGGGTGTGATAGATTCTAACGTTCACATACAACGGGTGTAAGACAAATTTACACACGCGAAACACTTAGGTTGACTTGACGAGCCTAGCATGTACAGACATGGCCTCAGAACACAAGAGACCGAAAGGTCGAGCATGAGTCGTATGGTAGATACGATGAACATGAAGATGTTCACCGATGATGACTAGTCCGTCTCACGTGATGATCGAACACGGCCTAGTTGACTCGGATCATGTAATCACTTAGATGACTAGAGGGATGTCTATCTGAGTGGGAGTTCATAAGATGAACCTAATTATCTTGAACATAGTCAGAAGGTCTTCGCAAATTATGTCGTAGCTCGCGCTTCAGTTCTACTGTTTAGTTATGTTCCTAGAGAAATTTAGTTGAAAGTTGATAGTAGCAATTATGCGGACTAGGTCCGTAAACTGAGGATTGTCCTCATTGCTTCATAGAAGGCTTATGTCCTTAATGCACCGCTCAGTGTGCTGAACCTTGAATGTCGTCTGTGGATGTTGCGAACATCTGACATACACATTTTGATAACTACATGATAGTTCAGTTAAACGGTTTAGAATTGAGGCACCAAAGACGGTTTTGAAACGTCGCGAAACATATGAGATGTTTCGAGGGCTGAAATTGGGATTTCAGGCTCGTGCCCACGTCAAGAGGTATAAGACCTCCGACGATTTTCTTAGCCTGCAAACTAAGGGAGAAAAGCTCAATTATTGAGCTTGTGCTCAGATTGTCTGAGTACAACAATCATTTGACTCGAGTGGGAGTTGATCTTCCAGATGAGAAAGTGATGTTTCTCCGAAGTCATTACCACCAAGCTGCTAGAGCTTCGTGATGAACTATAATATATCAGGGACATATATGATGATCCTTGAGATATTTGCGATGTTTGACACCACAAAAGTAGAAATCAAGAAGGAGCATCAATTGTTGATGGTTGGTGAAACCACTAGTTTCAAGAAGGGCAAGGGCACGAAGGGATACTTCATGAAACGGCAATTCAGCTGCTGCTCTAGTGAAGAAACCCAAGGTTGAACCCAAACCCGAGACTAAGTGCTTCTGTAATAAGGGGAACAGCCACTGGAGCAGAATTACCCTGGATACTTGGTAGATGAGAAGGCTGGCAAGGTCGATAGAAGTATATTGGATATACATTGTGTTGATGTGTACTTTACTAGTACTCCTAGTAGCACCAGGGTATTAGATACCGGTTCGGTTGCTAAGTGTTAGTAACTCGAAATAAAAGCTACGGAATAAACGGAGACTAGCTAAAGGTGAGCTGACGATATGTGTTGGAAGTGTTTCCAACGTTGATATGATCAAGCATCGCACGCTCCCTCTACCATCGAGATTGGTGTTTGCGTTGAGCATAGACATGATTGGATTATGTCTATCGCAATACGGTTATTCATTTAAGGAGAATAACGGTTACTCTGTTTATTTGAATAATACCTTCAATGGTCTTGCACCTAAAATGAATGGTTCATTGAATCTCGTTCATAGTGATACACATGTTCATGCCAAAAGATATAAGATAGTAATGATAGTACCACCTACTTGTGGCACTGCCACTTAAGTCATATCAGTATAAAACGCATGAAGAGGCTCCATGTTGATGGATCTTTGGACTCACTCATTTTTGAAAAGTTTGAGACATGCGAACCATGTCTATTGGTGTATATGCATGAAGAAACTCCATGCAAATGGACCGTTTGGACTCACTTGATTTTGAATCACTTGAGACATGCAAATCATACCACATGGGCAAGATGACTGAAAGCCTCGTTTTCAGTAAAATGGAACTAGAAAGCAACTTGTTGGAAGAAATACATTTTGATGTGTGCAGTCCAATGAGTGCTGAGGCGTGTAGTGGATATTGTTATGTTCTTACTTCACAGATGATTTGAGTACATATTGAGTACATTTACTTGATAAATCACGAGTCTGAATTATTGAAAGGTTCAAGTAATTTCAGGGTGAAGTTGAAAGATCGTCGTGACAAGAGGATAAAATATCTATGATATGATCATAGAGATGAATATCTGAATTATGAGTTTGGCACAGAATTAAGACATTGTGGAAATTGTTTCACAACTAATACAGCCTGGAACACCATAGTGTGATGGTGTGTCCGAACATCATAACTGCACCCTATTGGATATGATGCACACCATGATGTCTCTTATCGAATTACCACGATAGTTTATGGGTTAGGCATTAGAGACAACCACATTCACTTTAAATAGGGCACCACGTAATTCCGATGAGATGACACCATATGAACTATGGTTTAGAGAAACCTAAGCTGTCATTTCTTAGAAGTTTGGGGCTGCGACGCTTATGTGAAAAAGTTTTAGGCTGATAAGCTCAAACCCAAAGCGGATAAATGCATCTTCATAGGACACCCAAAACAGTTGGGTATACCTCCTGTCTCAGATTCGAAAGCAATAAGGGATTGTTTCTAGAATCGGGTCCTTTCTCGAGGAAAAGTTTCTCTCGAAAGAATTGAGTGGGAGGATGGTGGAAACTTGATAAGGTTGTTGAACCATCTCTTCAACTAGTGTGTGGCAGGGCACAGGGAGTTGTTCCTGTGGCACCTACACCAATTGAAGTGGAAGCTTATGATAGTGATCATGAAACTTCAGATCAAGTCACTACCAAACCTCGTGGGATGACAAGGATGCGTACTACATCAGAATGGTACGTAATCCTGTCTTGGAAGTCATGTTGCTAGACAACAATGAACCTATGAGCTATGGAGAAGCGATGGTGGGCCCGGATTCCGATAAATGGCTTGAGGCCATAAAATCCGAGATAGGATCCATGTATGAAAACAAAGTGTAGACTTTGGAAGAACTACTTGATGGTCGTAAGGCTGTTAGGTACATATGGATTTTAAAAGGAAGACGGACAATGATGGTAAGTATCACCATTAAGAAAGCTCGACTTGTCGTTAAGATGTTTTCCGACAAGTTCAAGGAGTTGACTATGATGAGACTTTCTCACTCGTAGTGATGCTAAGAGTCTGTTGGAATTATATTAGCGATTACTGCATTATTTATGAAATCTTGCAGATAGGATGTCAAAACATTGTTTCCTCGATGATTTTCTTGAGGAAAGGTTGTATGTGATACAACCGGAAGGTTTTGTCAATCCTGAAAGATGCTAATAAGTATGCAAAGCTCCAGCAATCCTTCTAAGGACTAGAGTAAGCATCTCGGAGTTGGAATGTATGCTTTGATGAGATGATCAAAGGTTTTGGGTGTATACAAAGTTTATGAGAAACTTGTATTTCCAAAGAAGTGAGTGGGAGCACTATACAATTTCTGATAAATATATGTTATTGACATATTGTTGATCAGAAATGACGTAGAATTTCTGGAAAGCATATAGGGTTATTTGAAAAGTGTTTTTCAATGGAAAGCCTGGATTAAGCTACTTGAACATTGAGCATCAAGATCTATAAGGATAGATCAAAACGCTTAATGGTACTTTCAAATGAGCACATACCTTGACATGATCTTGAAGGTGTTCAAGATGGATCAGTCAAAGAAGGAGTTCTTGCCTGAGTTGTAAGGTATGAAGTTAAGACTTAAAGCTCGACCACGGCAGAATAGAGAGAAAGGACAAAGGTCGTCCCCTATGCTTAAGACATAGGCTCTACAGTATGCTATGCTGTGTACCGCACCTGAAATGTGCCTTTCCATGAGTCAGTCAAGGGGTACAAGAGTGATCTAAGAATGGATCACAGGACAGCGGTCAAAGTTATCCTTAGTAACTAGTGGACTAAGGAATTTTCTCGATTATGGAGGTGGTAAAAGAGTTCGTCGTAAAGGGTTACGCCGATGCAAACTTTGACACTAATCCAGATTATTCTGAGTAGTAAACTAGATTCGTATAGTAGAACAGTTATTTGGAATAGCTCCAAATGTAGCGTAGTAGTTGCATCTACAAGATGACATAGAAATTTGCGAAGTACATACGGATCTGAAAGATTCAGACCCGTTGACTATAACATCTCTCACAAGCATAACATGATCAAACCCAGAACTCATCGAGTGTTAATCACATAGTAATGTGAACTAGATTATTGACTCTAGTAAACTCTTTGGGTGTTAGTCACATGGGGATGTGACCTTGAGTGTTAATCACATATCGATGTGAACTGGATTATTGACTCTAGTGCAAGTGAGAGACTGTTGGAAATATGCCCTAGAGGCAATAATAAATTAGTTATTATTATATTTCCTTGTTCATGATAATCGTTTATTATCCATGCTAGAATTGTATTGATAGGAAACTCAGATACATGTGTGGATACATAGACAACACCATGTCCCTAGTAAGCCTCTAGTTGACTAGCTCGTTGATCAATAGATGGTTACGGTTTCCTGACCATGGACATTGGATGTCATTGATAACGGGATCACATCATTAGGAGAATGATGTGATGGACAAGACCCAATCCTAAGCCTAGCACAAGATCATGTAGTTCGTATGCTAAAGCTTTTCTAATGTCAAGTATCATTTCCTTAGACCATGAGATTGTGCAACTCCCGGATACTGTAGGAATACTTTGGGTGTGCCAAACGTCACAACGTAACTGGGTGACTATAAAGGTGCACTACGGGTATCTCCAAAAGTGTCTGGGTTGGCACGAATCGAGACTGGGATTTGTCACTCCGTGTGATGGAGAGGTATCTCTGGGCCCACTCGGTAGGACATCATCATAATGTGAACAATGTGATCAAGGAGTTGATCACGGGATGATGTGTTACAGAACGAGTAAAGAGACTTGCCGGTAACGAGATTGAACAAGGTATCGGGATACCGACGATCGAATCTCGGGCAAGTATCGTACCGCTAGACAAAGGGAATTGTATACGAGATTGATTAAGTCCTTGACATCGTGGTTCATCCGATGAGATCATCGTGGAACATGTGGGAGCCAACATGGGTATCCAGATCCCGCTGTTGGTTATTGACCGGAGAGTCATCTCGGTCATGTCTGCATGTCTCCCGAACCCATAGGGTCTACACACTTAGGGTTATAGAGATATTAGTATGCGGTAACCCGAAAGTTGTTTGGAGTCCCAGATGAGATCCCGGACATCACGGGGAGTTCTGGAATGGTCTGGAGGTAAAGAATTATATATAGGAAGTGCTATTTCGGCCATCGGGACAAGTTTCGGGGTCACGGTATTGTACCGGGACCACCGGAAGGGTCCCGGGGGTCCACCGGGTGGGGCCACCTGCCCCGGGGGGCCACATGGGTTGTAGGGGTGTGCGCCTTGGCCTATATGGGCCAAGGGCACCAGCCCCTAGAGGCCCATGCGCCAAAGGGACAAGAGGAGGGGAGAGTCCTAAAGGGGGAAGGCACCTCCGAGGTGCCTTGGGGAGGATGGACTCCTCCCCCCCTTGGCCGCACCCTTCCTTGGAGGAAGGGGCAAGGCTGCACCCTCCCGTTCTCCCTTGGCCCTATATATAGTGGGGGGAAGGGAGGGCAACCAAACCTAAGCCCTGGCGCCTCCCTCTCCCTCCCACGACACATCTTCCTCCTCTCGCAGCGCTTGGCGAAGCCCTGTTGGAATCCCGCTACTTTCACCACCACGCCGTCGTGCTGCTGGATCTCCATCAACCTCTCCTTCTCCCTTGCTGGATCAAGAAGGAGGAGACGTTGCTGCTCCGTACGTGTGTTGAACGCGGAGGTGTTGTCCGTTTGGCGCTAGGATCATCGGTGATTTGGATCACAACGAGTATGACTCCATCAACCCCGTTCTCTTGAACGCTTCCACGCGCGATCTACAAGGGTATGTAGATCCACTCCTCCCTCGTTGCTAGATGACTCCATAGATTGATCTTGGTGACACGTAGGAAAATTTTGAATTATTGCTACGTTCCCCAACAGTATGTGATAAAAATATTTATGTTAAGGATTCAACGCCGAACCACGCACAATATGGGCCGATTCTCGCCCATATGGGGCCTTTATTCGCCGAAAGTGGGCCGAAAACTGGGCCAATATCGACACCTGGGGGCGACGGCTGGACGCCCCCCCTAGCGTTGATTGTACCGCCGGCTCGCCCCTAGGCGGCGATTTTTATGCCTCCTGGGGGGGAGGGGGGCAATGGCTGGAGATGCTCTAACTCCCGATAGCGATGAAGGTGATGCTGATCGATCGAGAAACCACCTCTCATCACTTCTGAGAAACTCCCTTGGCCTGTGGCTAATGACAAGGGAGCTAGTGTTGGCTCAAGACCGGCTCGTTTTTCAATCAAATTACATAAAATGCTCATACTTAGATCATTTTTTTATTTGATCTCGACTAGAGCCAAAATGCGAGTCAATCTTAAACGGCTTACAAGCCTTGAGCTTTTCTTGCAGTCCAAACTGTGCCCGGGTAGCCAGCTTGCTTTGCCCTTTGGGTTCACCTGTCTGATGGTAAGGGCATCTCCAATGGCGACCATCAATTTTTCTCCCACATCTGTTTGCAAAATTCATGCAAACACGATCAAATTTCATATAAACATGCAGATTTCATATAAATATGATGGATTTCATACAAACCAGACAAAAACTTTTACATGGACATATTTTTAACTAAAAATGACAACGGACTAAGATAAATCTAGTCTATGGACGGTGCCAACGGATATCCATTCCGATGACATGGATACCGTTGACTAGTCTACTATCGGCCGCAATAGATCTTCATTGCCGTCCCCATGTCCGGCAGGCGTGAGCCTCGGAGGTATATGCTTCATCACGAAGGGCGTCTCGCTTCCCCACCGCTCATCGGAGTGGAACCGCCTGCTGATGCTTCAGCCAGAGGGGAAGGGTCCCTATGCTGCACGGATATCACATATACCTTTCATTTTGCCGGCCTTCTTGTCCGCTAAGTATTTGGGACAGTTCCGCTTCCAGTGACCACTTTCCTTGCAATAAAAGCACTCAGTCTCGGGCTTGGGTCCATTCTTTGGCTTCTTCCCGGCAGCTTGCTTGCCGGGCGCGGCAACTCCCTTGCCGTCCTTCTTGAAGGCTTTCTTACCCTTGCCCTTCTTGAACTTAGTGGTTTTATTCACCATCAACACTTGATGTTCCTTTTTGACTTCTACCTCTGCTGATTTCAACATTGCAAATACTTCAGGAATGGTCTTTTCCATCCCCTGCATATTGAAGTTCATCACAAAGCTCTTGTAGCTCGGTGGAAGCGACTGAAGGATTCTGTCAATGACCGCGTCATCCGGGAGATTAACTCCCAGCTGGGTCAAGCGGTTATGCAACCCAGACATAGTGAGTATGTGCTCACTGACAGAACTGTTTTCCTCCATCTTACAGCTGAAGAACTTGTCGGAGACTTGATATCTCTCGACCCGGGCATGAGCTTGGAAAACCATTTTCAGCTCTTCGAACATCTCATATGCTCTGTGTCTCTCAAAACACTTTTGGAGCCCCGGCTCTAAGCTGTAAAGCATGCCGCACTGAACGAGGGAGTAGTCATCGGTACGTGCCTGCCAAGCGTTCATAACGTCTTGTTCTGCCGGGAGAACAGGTGCGTCACCCAGCGGTGCTTGTAGGACATTATCTTTCTTGGCAGCTATGAGGATGATCCTTAGGTTCCGGACCCAGTCCGTGTAGTTGCTGCCATCGTCTTTCAGCTTGGTTTTCTCTAGGAACGCGTTGAAGTTGAGGACTACGTTGGCCATTTGATCTACAAGACATATTGTAAAGTTTTTTAGACTAAGTTCATGATAATTAAGTTCATCTAATCAAATTATTCAATGAACTCCCACTTAGATAGACATCCCTCCTGTAATCTAAGTATAACATGATCCGAGTTAACTAGGCCGTGTCCGATCATCACGTGAGACGGACCAGTCAACATCGGTGAACATCTTCATGTTGATCGTATCTTCTATACGACTCATGCTCGACCTTTCGGTCTTCTGTGTTCCGAGGCCATGTCTGTACATGCTAGGCTCGTCAAGTCAACATAAGTGTTTGCATGTGTAAATCTGTCTTACACCCGTTGTATGTGAACGTTGGAATCTAACACCCGAAAATCACGTGGTGCTTCGAAACAACGAACTGTCGCAACGGTGCACAGTTAGGGGGAACACTTTCTTGAAATTATTGTGAGGAATCATCTTATTTACTACCGTCGTTCTAAGTAAACAAGATGCAAAAACATGATAAACATCACATGCAATCAAATAATAATAGTGACATGATATGGCCAATATCACATAGCTCCTTTGATCTCCATCTTGGGGCTCCATGATCATCTTGTCACCGGCATGACACCATGATCTCCATTATCATGATCTCCATCATTGTGTCTCCATGAAGTTGCTCGCCAACTATTATTTCTACTACTATGGCTAACGCGTTTAGCAATAAAGTAAAGTAATTTACATGGCGTTTCTCAATGACACGCAGGTCATACAAAAAATAAAGACAACTCCTATGGCTCCTGCCGGTTGTCATACTCATCGACATGCAAGTCGTGATTCCTATTACAATAGCATGAACATCTCATACATCACATATATATCATTCATCATTCATCACAACTTTGGCCATATCATATCACAAAGCACTTGCTGCAAAAACAAGTTAGACGTCCTCTAATTGTTGTTGCATGTTTTACGTGGCTGAAGTAGGGTTCTAGCAAGAACGTTTTCTTACCTACGTGAAAGCCACAACGTGATTTGTCAACTTCTATTTACCCTTCATAAGGACCCTTTTCATCGAATCCGCTCCAACTAAAGTGGGAGAGACAGACACCCGCCAGCCACCTTATGCAACTAGTGCATGTTAGTCGGTGGAACCGGTCTCACATAAGCGTACGTGTAAGGTTGGTCCGGGCCGCTTCATCCCACAATACCGTTGAAGCAAGATAAGACTAGTAGCGGCAAGAAAGTTGACAACATCAACGCCCACAACAAATTGTGTTCTACTCATGCAAGAGAACTACGCATAGACCTAGCTCATGATGCCACTGTTGGGGAATGTTGCAGAAAACAAAAATTTTCCTACGGTTTCACCAAGATCCATCTAGGAGTTCATCTACAAACGAGTGATCGGATTGCATCTACATACCTTTGTAGATCACGCGCGGAAGCGTTCAAAGAACGGGATGAGGAAGGCGTACTCGACGTGATCCAAATCACCGGAGATCCTAGCGCCGAACGGACGGCACCTCCGCGTTCAACACACGTACGGTCAGCGTAACGTCTCCTCCTTCTTGATCTAGCAAGGGGGAAGGAGAGGTTGAGGAAGATGGCTCCAGCAGCAGCACGACGGCGTGGTGGTGATGGAGCTGCAGTACTCCAGCAGGGCTTCGCCAAGCACTATGGAGGAGGAGGAGGTGTTGGAGAGGGAGAGGGAGGCACCAAAGGCAAGGGTGAGAGGTCGTCTCTTCCCCCTCCTATATATAGGGGGCCTAGGGGAGGCGCCGGCCCTAGGAGATGCAATCTCCTAGGGGGGGGGGCGGCGGCCAAGGGAGGAATCCCTCCTCCCCAAGGCACCTAGGAGGTGCCTTCCCCTTCTAGGACTCTTCCTTTAGGGTTTCCCCCACCCTAGGCGCATGGGCCCTAGGGGGAAGTGGTGCCCCAGCCCACTTTGGGCTGGATCCCTTCCCACTTCAGCCCATGGGGCCCTCCGGGATAGGTGGCCCCACCCGGTGGACCCCCGGAACCCTTCCGGTGGTCCCGGTACAATACCGGTGACCCCGAAACTTGTCCCGATGGCCGAAATAGCACTTCCTATATATAATTCTTTACCTCCGGACCATTCCGGAACTCCTCGTGACGTCCGGGATCTCATCCGGGACTCCGAACAACATTCGGGTTACTGCATATACATATCCCTACAACCCTAGCGTCACCGAACCTTAAGTGTGTAGACCCTACGGGTTCGGGAGACATGTAGACATGACCGAGATCGCTCTCTGGTCAATAACCAACAGCGGGATCTGGATACCCATGTTGGTTCCCACATGCTCCTCGATGATCTCATCGGATGAACCACGATGTCGAGGATTCAAGCAACCCCGTATACAATTCCCTTTGTCAATCGGTATGTTACTTGCCCAAGATCTGATCGTCGGTATCCCAATACCTCGTTCAATCTCGTTACCGGCAAGTCACTTTACTCGTACCGTAATGCATGATCCCGTGACCAGACACTTGGTCACTTTGAGCTCATTAGGATGATGCATTATTGAGTGGGCCCAGTGATACCTCTCCGTCATACGGAGTGACAAATCCCAGTCTTGATCCGTGTCAACCCAACAGACACTTTCAGAGATACCCGTAGTATACCTTTATAGTCACCCAGTTACGTTGTGACGTTTGGTATACCCAAAGCACTCCTACGGTATCCGGGAGTTACACGATCTCATGGTCTAAGGAAAGGATACTTGACATTGGAAAACTCTAGCAAACGAACTATACGATCTTGTGCTATGTTTAGGATTGGGTCTTGTCCATCACATCATTCTCCTAATGATGTGATCTTGTTATCAATGACATCCAATGTTCATAGTCAGGAAACCATGACTATCTGTTGATCAACGAGCTAGTCAACTAGAGGCTTACTAGGGACATGTTGGTGTCTATTATTCACACATGTATTACGATTTCCGGATAATACAATTATAGCATGAATAAAGACAATTATCATGAACAAGGAAATATAATAATAATGATTTTATTATTGCCTCTAGGGCATATTTCCAACATCTATGAACCGATATAAGTCCGCATTGGATGACACAACACGTATGAACCACACGACCCGAATGAATACGGACGGTTTGAGGGTCATCGTTGAAGATGCCCTGACTACTGTCTATATTTTTCTATATACTTGTACTGTCATGGCGGCTTGTTTATTGGGAGAAAATCAGGGCCCCAATCAACACAAGCTCATCGCATGCGCATTGTGCTTCACAAACATTGTGATATTATCGAAACATGATATGACCAAAGCTGGCTGTGGACCACTAATCGACTGGTGATGATACTTGACCAGACTCAACCCATGACACGTCTCTCATGACCGTGTGCATGACAGAAGACGAGGGCGATTCTTCTATTCTAATGGAGATGACACGCCTATTACGTAAGAGATCCGGATAAATTAATGCAATTATAAAAATGGATCTAGTGGTACTTATGGCCAACATCTTCTGTAAGAGAACCAGATTCAGATTTCCCATTGAAGCTGAATCTGTAATCAGAAACAAACAACTATTGTGCAGCTTTACGAGTGAAGCGAGCTTTGTTAGTCAAGCTGGATCTGGAATCTGAAACAAATAACAATTTCGAATGAGCTTTGCTAGTGAAGCTGAATCTGGATTCATGCCATTTTTAGTGCAATTTGCCGAAGCACCTAAAAATGTACCTCGGTGGCGAAGCTGATTTTGCGAATCAGCTTTACCACTAAAGCGAATCTATAGGTGATTCAACTCCAATTAAAGCTGAAACAAGCAAGGTCTTATATAACCGTGAGTCCACTTTGCTATCGAAGTGAATCTCCAGAAGATTCAAATCAGATCTAAGCTAAAACAAACATGGCCAAAACATGTTTGGTTTGAGCCAAAGTTCACCTAGTAACTAGTATTTGGCTAGCCAAAACTTAGACTAAGGTTTCGTTTGCCAATGAATCAGCCAATGTTGGCAGAAAAAAAGACTAGATAGGGAAAATAGGCATCAGCGTGTCAATTTTTTGGCAACCATCCGAACAAGAACCATTCTTTTTTTGCTATGACAATTTTGTTGGTAGGGTTGATTTTGAACACAAACAAAATATAGCCACATAAATGGCCTTGCCCAAGCTTATGTTGTGTCCACTAGCTACTCGTATGTTTATTTTCAATGGAATTGCATACAATTCCTGAAGGAAAATTTTGGATCGAGCCGAATGGAAATATTTTCTTTGTATTTATGACCACTACACAAACATCTAATCCTTGAAAATAAATTCTTTTATTGTTCATACAGTGTGGAACCAAATAAATTAGAAACAGATTCTTCGTCATCACAAAGCATCCATATAAAATACAATAGGAACCAAATCCTTGAAATATAACTTCTTGTATTATTTTCATTACACTAGGACGTATTCATATATAAAATAATGCACCTGGCTAGCTAGTCCTATATATAGAGAGCACTTATAATAATCTAGTTACAGATTCTTCGTCCTCACAAAATATTAAAATAGACTAGAACTTGCTGGCAGCCTCTTATATACATCCGCATGTAGGTTATATTGAAATATTCAAAAAAACTTATATCTAAAAACGGAGGGAGTAAAATGCACTTGGCTAGCTAGACCTAGAGAGCACTTAAAAAAAATCTAGCTACAGATTCTTCGTCACCACAAAATATTCAAATAGACTAGAACTAGAACTTGCCAGCAGCCTCTTTAAGCCCGGACTAAACTATCCTTTGTCAAGATCTAAGCAACACAACACAACTATGCACACGTCAACATAGCCAGATAAGATTTTTCTTTGATACTACATGTCTAGCTGGACGCCTGGAATCACAGTATGGGAAATATATTGCTATTTTACGCAGGTTGATGCATGTGCAACGACGTCACTCTAGCTTCAGCTGACGTGGGCACGAAGAAGCGGCCAATCCCAACTGTAAATTTACACGGTAGATTTTGGACATAGTAACTCCCGATAGCGATGAAGGTGATGCCGATCGATGAACGGTGGTTTGAGAAACCACGTCTCGTCAAGTCTGAGAAACTCCCGTGGCCTGTGGCTAATGACGCGCCTAGTTCCCGTCGACGGCGTCCACGTACGCACGTGTAACCTCCCATGACTTATCTTGTTGCTTGCAAGGTAGTAGCACACCATGCATGCAATGCACCGGCTTTGTGCTATGCTAGGGTTAAATTTACGTTGGCGCGCGGCGATGGAGTCGTCGAAACCAAAGAGGGAAGCACGTACGTTCCCGTGGACGCACTTGCTCACTTCTGCTATAAAACCAGACGGTATCTACACCAGTGAGATCAGTGCAAGCCTTCAAGCTCGCTAGCTAGCAAGCTAGGTCAGTAGATCACTCCACCGGCCAAACCGTGGCCAATCTCTCCAAGGTAGCCATGGAGGACGCCACGTACAACGCCATCCTCCTGGTCCTCCTGGCCGTGTCCATGATCTACTTCTTCAGGCCGTCCTCGGCGCGCCGGCCGCCGGGCCCGCGCACGTTGCCGATCATCGGGAGCGTGCACCACTTCGTGAACACGCTGGTGCACCGGAGGCTCCGGGACCTGGCCGGCGTGCACGGGCCCATCATGATGCTCAAGATCGGGCCGATGCCGCTGGTGGTGGTGACGTCGCGGGAGCTGGCGCGCGAGGTGCTCAAGGTGCAGGACCCCAACTTCGCCAACCGGCCCCGGCTGCTCGTGGGCGGCATCTGCGGCTACGGCTGGACCGACATCATCTTCGCCCCCACCAGCGACTACTGGCGCAAGATCCGCAAGCTCTGCATCCACGAGATCCTCAGCCCCAAGCGCGTGCTCCAGTTCCAGTTCATACGCGAGGAGGAGGTGCAGAGGCAGGTGGACCTCATCCGCGCCGCCGCCGCGGCCGGCGAGCCGGTCGACGTCACCAGGATGGTGTACGACATCAGCAGCCGGACCATCTCTAGGTCCGCGTTCGGGGAGGTGCGGCCGGACATGCCGGTGTTCCAGCATGCCATCAAGCGCGTTGTCGGGCTGTCCAGCGGGTTCAACGTGCCTGACCTCTTCCCGCGGCTCAAGGAGCTGCTCGGTGAGGCCACCGGGATGAAGAGGAAGCTGCGGGAGATCCACCGAACGTTCGACGACATACTCGTGGACATCATCGAGGGGAGGCGGAGGGTGCGCGCTGACAGGATTGCTGCCGGTAAGGATGTCGTCGATGAGAATGTCGTCGACGTCATGCTCTCCTTGCAGAAGGGCGACAACCCCTGGGGGTTCCCAGTCACGGACAACACCATCAAAGCAGTCGTACTGGTAAGTCGTTTGCACACGTGTTACTTTGATGATGTCGCAGATTAAAATGCATGCATGCATGCTTACCGGCAGATTAAATTAAAGAATGTGGCTAGGTCTCAATCGACAAAGATTTAACCAAGTCTCAGACAAGCGACATATCATTTAAAAAAATCTGAAAGAAAATTATGCATGAATCTCAATGTATGATCTCATGAATATAGCATCGACTGAGAATAACCAAGTCTAAGTCGATTGAGACTTAGCATGATTATAAATTAAAGTGGCTTCATATAATGGCAGGACATGTTTGCCGGCGGCACGGGGACCTCCGGCTCATCGACGGAGTGGGCGATGTCCGAGATCATGCGCACCCCGCGCGTGATGAAGAAGCTGCAGGACGAGGTCCGGCGAGCCTTCCACGGCAAGGACAACATCAGCGAGACGGACCTCCGCAGCAACAGCGTCAGGTACCTCAAGCTCACCATGAAGGAGGCGATCCGGCTACACCCGGCGGCGCCGCTACTGGTGCCTAGGGAGAGCATCGAGACGACGGAGATTGGCGGGTACGTGGTGCCGGCCAAGTCGAGGATGGTGGTGAACGCGTGGGCCATCTCCAGGGACCCGCGCTACTGGAAGGACCCCGAGGAGTTCGTGCCGGAGCGGTTCGAGCAGGACGGCGCCGTCGATTTCCATGGCCTCCACTTCGAGTTCACGCCGTTCGGGGCCGGGAGGAGGATGTGCCCAGGGTACAACTACGGGCTCGCCGGCATGGAGCTCACGCTGCTGCAGCTCATGTACCACTTCGACTGGAGGCTGCCCGCCGGCGTGGACGAGGTGGACATGGCGGAGTCCATGGGGCTCGGCGTGCGCAGGAAGAACCCTCTTATGCTCTGCGCCACTCCCTACGTTGTCCCTCCTCCTGCTGCTCCCTTAGCTTCGACATGATATACGCTAGCTTGTTGCATTGGACGCACAGTGACTAACGTCTAGTACTGTGACACGCATGCCTGCGGTAAGTACCGGGGATTCAGGGCTGGCTGGACCAGGGTGCTCTATGCCACTCCTTACATTGTCCCTCCTCCTGCTGCTCCCTTAGCTTCGACATGATGCGCCCTTGTTGCATTGGAAGAGTAGTGACTCACGTCTGGTACTGCCATACGCATGGCCTTTGGTAAGTACCAGGGGTTGAGGGCTCGACCAGGGTAAATGTGTGTCTATATATCGCTCTCTTTTTACTGTCATACATAAGTATTTTCTTTGACAAGAGACAAACATATATGTCATCTTTTTTTGCATGGATATGCCATCTATTTGGGAAGCATTAGCTTTTTGACTTAATTTATATGTTATACATTTGGGGACTGAGGGAGTATTGATCAATCTGGGCCAACAGCCATAGAATGTGCTCATTGGAGGGCCTATATTTAGCCATCCATACCGAAATATGCCTCAAATTTATTTATAGAAAGAAAAATCCCAATCTCGTAAAGTCCTCCTCCCTCTGTTATATCTCCTCCCGTGACTCTGCGTGGCGGTCCTGACGCCCATGCACCCCTCCAATCTCCGGCGAGGATTTTTTTTTCAATTTCCATCTTCTTTGTTGTCCCTGACCACTGCCCCACTCCTCTTATGCGATCTTTGACAGAGAATTGATGGAGTGAATAATTTTTTCAATCTTTCACAGTACGATGTCACTTGAAACGACGTGGCGCTCGCGATCTAATGAATGCAATCACCACGAAAACAACACACACACACACACCTTGAATAAGAAGTACGTGGACGATCCTCCAAGAATTATCAACAAATTAGAGACACCGTCTCCAATCTCTCGCGAAAAATCCAAAGCAGTTCTCAAAACTTCTCCAAAAAACACACGAAATATCATTGCCAATACCTGTTCAACTTTAAGATTGGCTTTGACTCAAATCTTTCCTACCGTGCACGGGGTTTGAAAGGTGGGCTTTACTTCCTTCTTCGATATAATTTGAAACTTCATCGTGCCAATCTCCAATACCTATACCTCTGGAGCTAAACGTTTCATGGTCATACATTGTTGCATACAACTGATGGTAACAATTTGATTTCTTTTGTCAGGGCACTTAATTGGTACGACATACTTCTCCGGCAATGTACTTTTGTCAAGGCGCTTAGCTGGTATGACATACTTCTCAGGCAATGACCTTTTGTCAGGGCGCTTAGTCGGTACGACATACTTCTCCGGTAATGAAAAATTAGTCTTCATATACAGTGTCAGATCATCCTCCGCGATATCACATGCCATCGTTGCGCTTCTCTTGCTCGTCCCCTACTACATGGCAGAGCGGCACTGCAAGTGGAGTAACATGCACACCGAGTGCACGTGAGAAGCACTTAGAGGGAAACATGTCTATCGACCGCCATCATCGATTCTGACGAACTGGTGCTTGCTAAACCACACCATCATGACACTGAGAGACCAAAGAGGAGAAGTACCCATCCAAGCGAAGAAGTGCCCAAACTTTGGTCCATAGAGGATGGATTTCGTCACTTTGTCGACTCCTTCCTCACATGCGTACATGTCACGAGGTGAGCCCATGTCTAATTTTACAGAGCATCTACCCTAGGCCCTATCTATATCTTCGACGCCAACTTCAGGCAAGAAGTTGTCGTTGGCCGCGTGAAAGGAAGAAGAAGATGAAGAGAGACCTTCATATACAGTCGAGGTCGTTTGATTAGTTATGTTACGGGAAGTGCTAGCTGCAAAAAAGTTAATCTTCTAAAATTTGAGGGATTAAAATTGGGGAAAAGTTTATGGGGTTATATGATGGGAGAAGAGCTAAAGATGCAGTTAAGGGGATAAAGATTGGATATGGTCATAGGAAAGAAACTCTAAGAAAGCATAGGAGACTCTCACTGCAGTGTAATCATTACTATAAGATTCTTTGGTGTGCCATCGATGCTCTTCTTCTCTGCATCATTACAAGGAAACACGATTGGGGGACTGGACACAAAAGTCTGCTTAACCGGTCAACCAACTTCATCGGCTATTTTGGTGTCCTTGATTGAGTAAAGTGGCGGAGATAGAGAAATATTTTTGGGGATGGAAAAAATATGGAGATCTGAGGGGGCCAAACATATTTATTTCACATCTAAGACCTCCAAAAAAATCCTTC
>NC_041386.1:583921320-583934564 GCF_002162155.2 Triticum dicoccoides
CCCTGACGTTCACATAGCTTCGCAGGTGATTGAGTATGTCTGTCAATCGGTTCACTAGCCCATTGTTAGTGCCATCGGCTCACTGCATGGTGTTTTCGACAACAACACCGCTGGCTTGCTCTTGGCCCTCGAAGATTTTGACTTCAGCAACGACAACGTCAGTGGACACCTTCCTATCTTGGTGCTCCCCCAACTGAGATGTCTTTGGCTCGATGGCAATCTATTCACGAGCATGCCGGAGAGATTCTTTAGCGGCCTGCCCTGCTTCAGGTGTTGAACCTCACCAACAAGCCAATCTGTACATGGGCACTACCGAATGATCTTCGTCCGCTGAGATTGCTCCACGTCTTGGAAGCTAGCAATGCCGGTGTCATCGGCTCACTTGATGGCGTTTTCAGCAACAACACGACCATGTTCCCCTTCCCATCACTCGATGCCATTTACTTGGCCGACAATTGACTGGTCGGAACATCGGTGGACATGGAAGGCAGCATGATCACCAAGATTGACCTCAGTAACAACCTATTCAACGGGCCGATTACCTTCACCACCGGCGTGACGTCATCTATTCAACATCTGAAGCTCGACCACAATGGGTTCATCGGCGACCTGCCCGACTTCACCGACTTCACCTGGCTGGGTCTCCTCTCCTTGGACCACGAAAAAATCACCGGTGTGGTTCCTGCACCGCTTCCCTAGCTCTCCAGGATCGCCAGTGTCGATCTGACTGGAAACCTGCTACAGGGCCCCGTGCCGAAGTTCGGCAAGTATGTGCTCACCGACATTGCGGAAGCGGCGGTCGGAGGAAGCTTCTACCGCCTTGACCGGGGACCGTGCGATTCGAAGGTGACGGCTCTTCTATCCATCGCTGGCGCACTGGGCTTCCCGCGGATCGTCCCCTGGAGCTGGCTGAGGAATGATGCGTGTGCCGGCTGGATGGGTTCACCGGTGAGCTGCCCGAGCATCTCCAGCGTCTCAAGTAATCATCTTCGTGTAGAGATCCCTAAGGGTGGGTGGTCCGGACTCCTGCTATGCTAGCTTTTCTACCACTCCAATTATGTCATGCTGCCCCAATTATTCACGGACCCACTTTCAATCCAGGTTCTTGACCCAAGTAAATTTTGTGTCTCGGGAGTCAAATAAATATAGTTATTTATACCAACTTTTGTATCATCTACTAAATCATTTTTCTCAAATCACAATCACATTTAATATATTATGTAATGAAATGTATTTTGTAATAAAATTTACATTATTTTTCAACAAATGCGCCTTAGAATATATATATAAACAAAATCATATTAAATGTGAAAATATAAGGGAAACGATCACATGCCTCTCGAATTAATTCTTCACATTTCCACACACTCTTTTTTAATGCATTGTGCCTAAAAAATGTAACAATACACTATAAGAAAATTAAAATTCATATGTCTCCTCGGTTTATTTTGTTGGGTGTGTCTAGGGCACTTCTAGATGTGCTCTAGTTATTGCACATCTAAGTGAGTGAATCAAGCATAAAGAGAAAAAGAAAAAAAGAAAAAAAGAGAAAGAAAATATTCACACGAATCTTAATGTAAGATTAATGACATATGACTTAGATGTGCAATACTTATGGCACATCTAGATGTGCTTTAGCAAAACTGTATTTTGTTACACTTGCAAGAAAATAATGTATATGACTCTGTGTATCCTTAAATAACTTGTTATAGATCTCTAAAGTGTTAGGTATAAGAAATATCTTCACAACAAATCTTCTTTATAGTTTTAAGAACTAGTGCAAAAAAAGTCCAAAATACATATGTGGTGTTTACAAGAAACTTATCACTAAATCAGAGCATGTTGCTTTATCTTTTTCCTGGTCAACTGTGTCTTGCATATTACAGTGGGTATGTCACTTTGTAGTGAAATAACATCGCTCTATTTTTTTGTGGGGGGAAAAGAGATTGTATTACTTATGACGGTGCATGCTATACCTGTCACCAAAGGCACGTGCGCACCCCTGGTGTGATATAACTATGGCACACCTCGTGTGGTCGATCGATCGGTCATCAGATCCTAGTTTTGAGACCTCGAATCATCAGGGCAATGGCATACCAGCAGTTGTTGATGATGCGAGTGCTCGTCATGGCCATCGCCCTTATCCGCGTCCCATGGGACGCGGTCTGCATGCCCGCGGGCGGCGGTGACGCTGAGGCCATGCCAAGTCCATCTGGTGGAAGTGGAACGTCCCCTCATCCGACCCATCCGACCCATGCGATTCACCGATGAGGTGGTTGGCTTCGTGTTGGTAAGCTGAGCTGTCAACGGCACATGAGGTTTTTTTAAGGGGACACATGAAGTTGGTTCGTGTTTCCCCAATCATAACGCGGCGTGAAATTGGCACCGAAGGGGTAAATGGGCCATGCCTGGCACGCGGCACGCCAGGGGCCGTGTCTGGGCCACGAGGCTGGGTACACAGGTCGGCACGACACAATGAAATCATTAGTTGAGGAGTACTCGTTATAAAGATCACTCCTACCTCCACAGTTTATGATAAGTGGCGGGCTGCATGTGCGTCACTTGTCGTAAGCTGTGAGTTTTTCTTTTCTTGTAGATCCGTTTATTCAAAATATTTTATATCTTAAACTGTGTGTCCAAATCTTGAACTGGGAAGGCCTTGAATCCCTAAGAATCCACTCCGTTTATATGTAATGTACTTGGGGATGAAGGGAGTATTGATCAATCTGGCCAACGGCCATAGAATGTGCTCGTTGGATGCCATATATTTAGCCATCCCTACCCAAAAATGCCTCAAATTTATTTATAACAAGAAATAGCCCAATCCCGTAAAGTCTCTCTCCCTCTACTCTATCTCCTCCTGTGACTCTCTCCTCCACCGATGCTACGACGTTGCTCCTCTCCATCGTCTCCGACCACGACGACGGTCCTGACGCCCATGCACCCTTCAATCTCCGGTGAGGATTTTGTTTCTTCAATTTTTGTCTTTTTGTTGTCCCTGACCACCAGCCCGCAGTGGTGGAGCTTGAAAGAAATCTTCGGAGGGGCGAAGCTATAAAAAACAAATAAATCATACGAATACAACAAGTTAGATTTCTAACCAGTACAGAATTGAGTTCACTACAAATGAGATCTTCATTTCTTTGCACCCTTAAAGTCCTATTTAACCATGGAGCCTTCGATTCACTACAAATGAGCTTCATAACAAAAGAAACTGTACCAAAATCCTATTTAACCATGGAGCATTCGGTTCACTACAGATCAACTCGCCATTTCTTTGCACCCTTAAAGTGCACAAGAACATCATCATACACCTTGACAGCCGGGTACCTGTCCAAGCGTACACCTTGCAGCCAGATCGAAAGTGCAAACAGTGGGCAGCACCGAATTAGGGAACAGTCAAAATCAACTCAGATGCGGCGTACCTACCAGACAAAGGTGATTGATGGGTAGGCGCCGTAGCCAGGCATGTAACCAGACAGAGGTGATCATAAACCAGGCATCTAAGACCTTGAATCCCTAAGAATCCGCCAGCACCAGCGTCTCCGGTGGCGACCACCTCTCCAACATCTCTTTAGGTGAACATTCCCGCCAACCCCCGATATTCACAATTAACCCAAAAATCCAATGCAAGTAGAAATAGCACAATGTTTTTTACATCAATACATGTGTGTCATGAATTATCCAACTATCATTTTTTCACTAAAAAAACCCGACTGCGACAAATGAATACAAAGCAACTAATTGTGCACCAATCGAATAGTTTATGACAATTTGAAAAGGGTCACTTTTGCGTGTCTAGCATACCAAATTAATGAGAACTTTAAAGTGAAATATTCATATAAGCAAGCGGCAGTGGAGTAGAAACCGCAAGGCGATAGAGAGTTTACAATTAAAATTGGAGAACATGCAGGAGCTAGCCTTAAGATGGCTCACCTTTGTCCCAGCTAGGAATTCTTCCGGCTAAATAAGGAGTAGAACAGCTACGTCCAGATGTCCTGGATCAGCACGCACCCCCTAATTAACTCACCGATTTTAATGTCCTGCAAAATCACCGGTAAGTATACCAATAAACGTAAATAGTTGCGGTTCTTCTGGAAATTACTTTATCGCACACAGCACCACGCATGCATGGAATAGGAAAGGGGGGAACATGAAACTTGGGGAAAGTAAAAAGATGTTGTTTGCCGTGATACTTCTCAATAGAATTCAGTTGTTTATATACAGCTCGTACAACTTCAGTTACACATCAAGAGATGGTGGATAATTAACAGTGAGCTCTGTAGACCTTCTATATTCTAGCACTAAGCCATAATGCTAGAGCACTAATGTAATACAGCTAACACACCCCCTCAATCTCAACCGTCAGACACAAGATTGAGATTGCGACGACAACGGTCTAGCATAAGCTTCATGCATGGTTTGGTGAAGATATCCACGACCTGATCTTTTGAAGCTATGAACCGGACCTCTAGAGCCCCTAGTGCCACCTTCTCTCGGACAAAGTGGAAGTCGACCTCAATGTGTTTTGTCCTTGCATAAAACACAGGGTTCGCTATAAGATAGGTAGCTCCGAGGTTGTCACACCATAGAACTGGAGGGCGTGTTTGCGAGATGCGCAACTCTTTGAGTAATGATTGTACCCAAGTAACTTCGGCAGTCCCATTTGCCAACGCCTTGTACTCTGCTTCTGTAGATGAGCGTGACATGGTTGACTGTTTCCGTGCGCTCCAAGAAATTAAGGTTGGCCCAAAGAAGACCGCAAAGCCACCGGTTGAGCGCCGATCATCAACACATCCAGCCTAATCCGCGTCTGTGAAAACGCTCAAGAGTGTAGACGGTGATCTCCGTATATTGAGTCCGGAGGATATTGTCCCTTTGACATAGCGGAGAATTCGTTTTACAGCCTCACAATGGATCTTGGTTGGTTGAGCCAAAAACTGTCAAACCTTGTTGACAGCGAACGAAATGTCGGGTCTGGTGAGTGTCAAGTATTGCAGACCGCCAACAATACTGCGGTAGACAAAGGCATCCTCATCATTGAGTGCTTCGCCAGCGTCGCGTGATAACTTTTCTTGCACATTCATGGGGGTTGACACTGGCTTGCAATTTTCCATGTGTGTATGAAGAAGAAGGTCGGTAGCATATTTCTTCTGAGTAAGACTGAGCCCCCCAGAATTGGAAGCCACTTCAATGCCCAAGAAATACCGCAATGGCCCAAGGTCCTTCACCGGGAAGGACTGGGCTAGCTGATCCAATAGACGCTGAACAGTAGTCGGGCATGAACTAGCGATGATGATGTCATCAGGGATGAATCTAGGGGGGGGGGGGCGAGACCCCCCCTAACGATCGTCTCGTCCCTCGATAGCGATCAACTAATTGCTAATTTCTCCCTTGCCCGCTTGTTCCGTGCTTGCTTCGCCCTCCCTATTCTTTTTTCACGCCTTTTCTCATTAACGTGAACGGATCAGCCCATGTACAGCCCATTGCAGGCTAAAAGTAATAAAATCATAAAGGAGAATTACCTAGCAGGCCATCTTGGAAGGCAAATAGGCATGTTAACACGCAGCCACGACCTTATCGCTGCTCTCTCCAAGCCGCCGCTGCGATCGAGACTAACGCCCGCTGGCTGCTGCGATCGGATCTCTCCGTTGGGCCGCCATCGAGAAGCGGAGAAGGGAAGGCGGCTCCAGGTAGGCGCGTGTCAGATCCACGCACATGTACGCACATGTTGCCGGTTCCCAGCAGACCGGAAGCATGGATGAACATTAACAACACAAGGGAAAAGGTAGTTGATTTTCACATTAGATTAGTTTGTTTCTTTTAAAATCATAGAAGTATGATTATACGGATTTAGAATCAATTATAAATCTTTTACTTGTGCGATCCATTGCATCGCAATCAAGAGCAGCGGATAAGGGTAGGAGACAACCGCCGGCGAGCGCCTGATACACGGGGATATTGCCGATGAACGGCAACGAAACGAGGAAAAGGTAGTTTATTTTGAGACCTAGATTAGTCCTGGTTTATCATTCTCAAACTAATCATTGTTCTCTTTGTACCACTCTTCTTTGATAGCTTCAACAAAATCGCATGCTTTTGCCGATTCTGATTTCGGGATTGAGTTGAATCAGTGAGGTTCATCTCGCCAATTCCAACAAATAATGAGATTGGGTACTGTATTATTCACCTACATTGCATTACTACAAATTATTAGTTCATAAGATTATCTTGTGTTTCTAGTGTTGTGAATTTTTTTTGTCAGATGTCAATTTTCTTTCAAGTTTTGTTCATGAGAATGCGATGAATAGATTAGAAAAAGATAAGTTTGCACCATGGCATCTCCATTAGACTAGAACCTAAGATTTTTTTACAACATAGCCATCGCGTATGTTATGACCGGTTTAGCTTATAACCGGAGGAGGCCCACCCGGCAGTAGTTAGGAGGCTTGGCCCACAAATTATCTTAGGTTAATTCATATGCAAGTTATCTAGGTTATAAATATACGCTGTAAGACTTTTTTCAGATTAAGCAATAAGAAGAATATTATCTCTATTGCCCGGCTCCCAGAGGAGCCGGAACCCTAAAAACCCTAGCTGCCTCCTGTCTCCGCCGCCGCCCCACGCGCAAGGACGGCGCCTCGCCGCCGGCCGCCGCGCTCGAGCCCTCGCCCTTCTCCCTCCTTCCCCTACAGCCTCCGGCCAAGATCGGGCAGAACCCTAGCCCCTAACAGCGTATGAGACGAAACCTCGCCCCCCCTATGTCGAAATCCTGGCTCCGTCCCTGGATGTCATCGACGTAGACGAGCATATACATGGTGATGCCGGCATGAGCGAAGATGAAGAGGGACGTATCTGCTATAGAGGGAGCAAAACCAAGTTGCTGGAGACGATCACTGAGCCGGGAGTACCATGTGCGTGGCGACTGTTTGAGGCCACATAGAGCGCGCTGAAGTTTGCAGACATAACCTGGGTACCGAGGATCCTCAAAGCCAGGTGGTTGCTGCATATAGGCAGTCTCGAAGAGTTCGCCATGAAGGAAATCATTGCTGACATCAAGTTGGCGTAGGCTCCAACCGCGCGAAACAGCTAGAGTGAGGACGAGTCGGACGGTTGCCGGCTTAACAACCGGACTGAAGGTGTCGAGGTAGTCAACGCCATAGCATTGAGTGAAGCCCTTAGCCACGAGACAAGCCTTGTACTTGTCGATGCTACCGCCGGCGTGTTCTTTGATCTTGAAAATCCACTTGCACCCAATGACATTCTGTCCCGGCGGTCGAGGGACGAGCGTCCAAGTGTGGTTCTCCTGCAGAGCGGCGAACTCAAGCACCATGGCTTGACGCCAGAATGAATCTGTCATTGGGGAGCGGTAGGACGTCGGCGCCGCAAGGAACGCCTGACCACGCGGGTCATAGAGAACTGTGCCATCAGTAGGCACCCGAGGCCTGACGATGTTGTTGCGGAGCCGAGTAGTAACACCATGCCGAACGGCCGGCGTCGGAGCAGCCATAACAGGAGATGGTGGCAATGCATGCGACGCCACGGTGTCCGACTGCGTGGTGTTGGATGAACCAGACGAGGACGGACCGGGCGAACAGTGGCGGAGCTAGGAAAATTATATGACAGGGGCCGACTAAAGAGCACAACACTTTTGTACAGAAATTTTTGCAAACAAAATGAAACAAACAAAGTGTCAAAATATACTTCATTAATTATACCACCATTCATTGTCGACAGCAAAAGGATGTACACTTCTCAAATTGGTCATCGCCCAAAAGAAAAATCTAGACAACAAAAGATAGATGAACTAACTAGTTTTATGTAAATGGCACTCGGCGTGACGATTCATCGAACTCATCAATAATTGGATGTGTTGATATTCCAGCCGCAATCTCCTTTTCAATATAAATTACGAGGCAATCCCTTAGAAATCCATTTTCCATTTTAGTCCGTAGCCTTGTCTTAAAATGCACGTTCTGTCGTTGCCGTTGAAACCGGTAGAGTAAGAACAGGTCGAATCAGTCTGTTCATGAAGAAATAGTTAGTACAGTACTAATACCAACTAATACATAATTCACGGAGGGAAAATCAACTAATAGATAAGAGGAGAAATTATATACCTATCAATCAAATGATATTCATCCGATTTCCCGGTTGCTGCAAGTTGTTGACAAAGTTCTGATATACTTGTCAAATTTTGAAACTTTGGGTTAGTGGGTACAACATTTTCATAATGTCGCAACTGACACCTTAGATTGTTCCTTTCTTGTTCTTCAAAATCAGCTGGATAGAATTTTGATGCTAGAGAACATATATTATCAATGTTAAATGATCTGAATGAATTACTAGGGTCCAAGGAGGTGCATAGAATTAGAAGCTCTGTTGCTTGTTTGTTGAATCTACAATTCAACTCTTGTGCTTGCTGATCAACGGCAACCATGAAAACGTCACACAGATAATTATGCTCAACTGTAGTCTCATCATCCGCACGTGAGTTAATGAAATCCACATAGAGGTCATCGAAATGTGGTGTTGGAACTCCATGTTTCCCACAAAATGAAAGCACATCAGCTTTAAGCTTGTTCCAACCATTATCTCTTAGTTCCTGAATCAACACTTTTGTAGTTTTAACATCATTCATGGCATTCACAATATCTTGAGATTTTTGTTGCAACTTTTTGCATAGCAAGTCTGTGATTCCCATAAGTTCTTTCATGACATAAAGAACAAATATGAAGTCAAAAGACATCATCAACTTAACAGCACCAGAAGCCTTTGCTCGTGCTGAAGGTGAGGTACCTGAACCTTTGGCAGTAGCAATGCTTTTAAGTACCAAGAATGTAGGTTTGTATAGTTTCAAAAGGCTGCGGATAGAAGCATAGTGAGAACTCCACCTAGTGTCACAAGGCCGCTGTGAAGTTCCTACTTGATTAGCCCCACTTTCGGTTTCATGCTCACTAAGCTCAATTAGATGCTCCATTTCAGCCACTTGATTAACTTGCAGCTCATCATTTCTCTTGCTCGAAGACACAACCGTGTTGACAACAAGAGCAAGATGATCAAAAAAGTTGTGAACATCGGCTACTTCTTTAGATGCAGCAACAAGAGCAAGCTGCAATTGATGAGCAAAACAGTGAATGTAATATGCGTAAGGACACTCTTCCATGAACTTGGCTTGTAGACCATTCCACTCTCCACGCATGTTACTAGCACCATCATACCCCTGTCCACGAATATTGTTCACAACTAATCCATGTTGAGCCAACACAGAAGTTAACTTCTCTTTTAGAGTAGTTGAAGATGTATCGGAGACATGAACAATATCAAGAAAACGTTCACAAGTGAAACCAGGTTTGTCCACAAAACGAATAACCACTGCCATTTGCTCTCTTTTGGATTCATCTCTTGACTCGTCTACAAGCAAGCAGAACTTTGCATCCCCAATTTCTTTACGAATTTCTTTTTGCACATTAAAAGCAATCATATGCAGAAGTTCTTTCTGAATTGTAGGTGAGGTATACTTAGCATTCCCTGGAGCATTACCCAATACAACCGCACCAATTTCCTCATCATAAGAAGCTACCAATTTGACCATTTCAAGAAAATTACCTTGGTTCCTTGAATCAAGACTTTCATCATGTCCACGGAAGGGGCAAGCTTGGAATGCTAACCACCGTAGTGCATCGATTGTTACTCTAAGACGAAGCGTATTCTTCTTGATGTCCTCTTATGTTTGCTTCACCACTAATTGTTTCATACGGCATTTCTTATTCTTCAAATTATCATAACATTTGACAGCAAAACTATGAGCGGATTTACTATCCTTTCCCATGTGAGTCAAGAATGCGCATTTGTTTCCATCATTAACTCGCTTCCATTTTCTGAATCCTTGCACTGTAAACACATTAGACCCTTTTTTTCCAAGTGGCTTCTTATAAAACAAAAAGCATGGAAAACAATAGACTGCATCTTTCAATGGTGAATATTCCAACCAAGGGAAGGATTTAAACCAATGATACTGAAACTTGCGTTGATGGACTACTGAATCATCAAGAGGGTACTCATCCATTTCAATCTAATATGCTCCATGCTTCATATATGCATTACGAGCTTGTTCTTGAGCATTATTAGGAGGATAATCTCAAATTTGGCATCGCAAACCCGGATCCCTTTCTACTATCAGAACAGAAGCATCATCGTTCCCTCCCTCTCTCTGAACCTCAGGCGGTGTTGATGTTGCAATTTCTTCTTCTACTACTGGTTCTTGTTCATCCACCAAGTGAGGGCTGGCCCCCAAATTATTTTCTACAGAAGCATCAACTCTTGCTTTCTTCTCAAAAAAGGAATGCATTGTTACAGACTTTCTTTTATGTTTGGCCATGATTATTCTGTACAAATTGAACAGAATCGACTATTAGAAACTCACCTATTTAGAGAAATTAACAATCCGTATCCTTTAGCCGTTGCTTTGTTCGTGGTCTGCTCTTATACTCCTGGCCGGTTGATGGCTTTGTTAATTCAAAGTCAGGCTCCTCTGGAGCCTTCATTCAAAAAAAATTAACAATCCAAAAAAACAAATACCAGATCTGAAATTTAGATGTGAGAAAGAGAGAGGAACTGGGAAGAATTTGTACCTCGAAGAAGAGCAGCAGACAGCCGACGGGAGAGGAACTGTGACAGATTTGGGACCTGGCCGCCTCGCTGGTTGTCTCCTTGGAGGGTTCGAGCATGGGGGCGGAGAGGCCGGGAGGGGAGGGGACCAAGAGAGCCAAAGAAATTTGGGGAAGAGAATTCACGTGTGCTGGAGAAGAAACAGGGGCGGTGGGCTTGGCTGCCTCACCTCACGGGTTCTCTTGGGATATACTAGAATAAATACTAATGGAAAAAGTCAAGATCACTGGTAGAAAAAGAGCTTTTAGTCTCGGTTTGTAAGAGCCTTTAGTCCCGGTTCTGTAACCGGGACTAAAAGCCCTTCACGTGGCCGGTCCACCTTTAGTCTCGGTTGGTAACACCAACCGGTACTAAAGGAAATTTTCTGATTTTTTTTTAAAAAATTTTTTGAATTTTTTTTTGATTTTTTTATTTTTAAATTTCTGAATTATTTTAACCTCTAATCTCTAATCATCCTTCATCACTGCTCAATTTAATCTCTAATCACCACTCATCATTCTAAATCATCTAACTTCCCGAACGGTCACCCATCCTCTCACTACTCCAGCCTAAGCACGCTTAACTTTCGGGTTTTATTCTCCCTCGTTTCCAAGTCTGCACTTGTTGTTTTCCTGACAATAGTAAGATGTCAATCCTATTAACCCTCAGGAATTTAGCTTGAGCATGAAGTCACATATTTCACTGTTTGAGTTTAAAAACTATTGTTCTAAAAAACAATAATTTTTTAGTAACACTAATATTTCTTAAATAAGTAGTTTGACCATTGTTTGACCACAGTTTATCCATAGTTTGACCAGATTTGACCAAAATTCAAAAAAGGTGAGATAATTATTTAATAACACTAATATTCTTGAATAATTATTTAGTAACACTAATACTTCTTGAATAAGTAGTTTGACCAGATTTACTGAAAATTTAAAAAAACTGAAATTTGAGCATAAATTTTTTTCCTTTTGGAATTTGAGGATTCTACAAATTTGCAAACAGGCCGTAGGCGGTCTCCATCGGATGTAACTTTTCAAGTAGATGATTTTTCATATAAAAAACTTTTTAATCCGAGTTCGTATGCAAAAGTTATGCCCATTTTACAAATTCCAGAGAGATTTTGTAAATAAAGTCGAAATTCGTATTTGTAAATTTTCCCAACAACTAGACCACATATCACATGGGAAACTTATTTTATTTTATTTTTATTGACATTTCCATCATTTTCTTTTGTTTTTTCTAAAACTGAAAAGGCGGTCCACGGGAGGGGAGGGGGGAGTTTGAAAATGGGACCTTTAGTACCGGTTCGTGCCATGAACCGGTACTAATGCCTCAAAGCCCATTAGTCCCGGTTGGTGGCACCAACCGGGACTAAAGGTAACCTTTAGTACCGGTTGGTGCCACCAACCGGGACCAATGGGCATCGCATCCTTTAGTCCCGGTTCGTGGCACGAACCGGGACTAAAGGGCCCAGGTGAATCGGGACTAATGCCTTAGCCGCACGAACTGGGATAAATGCACCCATTGGTCAAAAATCACTGATGTAATGAGTATATTAGCTTGTTGGCCCGGGCCCGGGCCCCTGCTGGCCCCCTTGTGGCTCCGCCATTTTTTTGAGCATCAGTATAAACACAAGCACGCGCATACACTCATCCCTTCATCACTACTCAATTTAATCTCTAATCACCCCTCATCATTCTAAATCATCTAACTTCCCGAACGGTCACCCATCCTCTCACTACTCCAGCCTAAGCACGCTTAACTTTCGGGTTCTATTCTCCCTTGTTTCCAAGTCTGCACTTGTTGTTTTCCTGACAATAGTAAGATGTCAATCCTATTAACCCTCAGGAATTTAGCTTGAGCATGAAGTCACATATTTCACTGTTTGAGTTTAAAAACTATTGTTCTAAAAAACAATAATTTTTTAGTAACACTAATTCTTGAATAAGTAGTTTGACCATTGTTTGACCACAGTTTATCCATAGTTTGATCAGATTTGACCAAAATTCAAAAAAGGTGAGATAATTATTTAATAACACTAATATTCTTGAATAATTATTTAGTAACACTAATACTTCTTGAATAAGTAGTTTGACCAGATTTACTGAAAATTTAAAAAAACTGAAATTTGAGCATAATTGTTTTTCCTTTTGGAATTTGAGGATTCTACAAATTTGCAAACAGGCTGTAGGCGGTCTCCATCGGATGTAACTTTTCGAGTAGATGATTTTTCATATAAAAAACTTTTTAATCCGAGTTCGTATGCAAAAGTTATGCCCATTTTACAAATTCCAGAGAGATTTTGTAAATAAAGTCGAAATTCATATTTGTAAATTTTCCCAACAACTAGACCACATATCACATGGAAACTTATTTTATTTTATTTTTATTGACATTTCCATCATTTTCTTTTATTTTTTCTAAAACTGAAAAGGCGGTCCACAGGAGGGGAGGGGGAGAGTTTGAAAATGGGACCTTTAGTACCGGTTCGTGCCATGAACCGGTACTAATGCCTCAAAGCCCATTAGTCCCGGTTGGTGGCACCAACCGGTACTAAAGGTAACCTTTAGTACCGGTTGGTGCCACCA
>NC_041386.1:583935187-583940614 GCF_002162155.2 Triticum dicoccoides
CACCAACCGGGACCAATGGGCATCGCATCCTTTAGTCCCGGTTCGTGGCACGAACCGGGACTAAAGGGCCCAGGTGAACCGGGACTAATGCCTTGGCAGCACGAACCGGGATAAATGCACCCATTGGTTAAAAATCACTGATGTAATGAGTATATTAGCTTGTTGGCCCGGGCCCAGGCCCCTGCTGGCCCCCCTGTGGCTCTGCCATTTTTTTTCAGCATCAGTATAAACACAAGCACGCGCATACACTCATCCCTATGAATGCACACACGCACACCCTATCCCTATGAGCACCTCCGAGAGACTGAGCCGGCATATCATCTTGAGATTTACGAAGTCACCGTAGGCGCCTCGTCATCGACGGGAACGTCTCCTCCCACTGAAAGCGCATCGCCAAAAATCCTTAAATAAATCCAGGAATAATGCGAGCACCAGGATTTGAACCCTGGTGGGTTGGGAATATCACTGTCCACCTAACCAACTCAACCACATGTTGATTCGCGTGGCCCTGCCATTGGGTGTGACGGAAGTGCTTCGTTCCTTTCGCTTGCCACGTTCTATCCCATCGTGTGGACTTTTTTTTGAGCATTCATCGTGTGGACTTGACGCGTGTGACGCATGAAGTACCTGCCTTCGATCATATCTCTTTTTTCATCTTGGGCCTGTAACATTTTTCACGTGTATTTTCTTTTTTTTAGAACGAAGGTTCAAGAGAAATCCGGCTTTGAATTAACAAAGCCATCAATCGGCTAGGATTACAACTTCAAATAACATCAAACACCAACTAAAAAAAATAAAACAGCACGTGTGTTTTCTTAAGCGGTTGGCACTTTGACCGAGCCATGTGGGTTGTACGTGTCCTGCGTTGCGCTTTCACATATATTTTTCTTGTCTCTCTCGAAGCCTCGAGTGCAATCCCGTGTCACCGCTGCGCCACCCTTTCCTAATATCTAATATAAAAGGGCATCAGACGGACTCTCTTCTCATCTCTCTGTGCCCCCTCCCGCCGCATCCCCATCCCCTTCTCTTCTTTGCGGATGCACTCGCTTTGGCTAGGCTAGGGTCGTTGCCGAGGCGTGGAGGCGCCCCAGTTCCCCATCTCCCCGCCTCAGTGATGGAGAGGTGCGAGATGGATGTGGGGAGGAGCGGGCATGGTGCAGTCTGCAGTGGCCCAAGGAGACGTTGGCCTGGCAGCGGCGGCGGGAGCGGTTGGAGGCGACCACGGGCATCCAGTCGTCACGGCAAGGGGCCGGTGATGTGGCTGCTCAAGGTCCGGTTCATCTTGGATGTCACGGAGGTAACCCATATCCGAGCAGTACTTTACTCCAATCGCATGACACGCTGCTCCCACCTGTGAGGCTAAATCCCCATATTATCCATCCAAATCGGTCATGTTCTCTGAATGATGTGTTGTGAGCTTCATGGTTGGGTGCAGACTCCTGCTTAAAGTTTACAATCGAACACAGTTTCCGGGATGGATGAGTGGTGTGCCTAATTTGTTTCTGAAAATTCCAAGGTTTCTATGTGGTTTCAGTAAAAAAATTTGATTGGGATAAGTTTGATTGATCTGATGATTCTGTTGTTTCTTACTGTCAAGAAAAAGTTGATCTCATGTTGTTTATATTTTATTATATGGGATTTATTTTGCAGTGATTGAGTGGTAAGAACCGACAATTAATCGTCTTAATTAATTACATATTTAGTGTTTGCATTATATATCAGTTCAGTTTTTATGCAAAATATGGCTACTCTGACCACTCCATGCCATGGGTACGTGCAGCCTTGCCTCATTGGACATGTTCCGCGTTCCCGGTGCCTGCCTGTGCGAGCAGGCGTCGACGGGGCAGAAGGCGGCCCTGTACACTGGTTTGTTCCTGCTCTGCCTGAATTTCGAAAAAATAACTTTTCACGAGTTCTTCAAGTTCAGTAGAGTTAGTCTATGGATTTCTTTTCCTAGCATTAACTTCTACTTGTGTTTATTCGACGCAAGAATTGTAGAGCCATGGATGCAAGAAAATAAATTTGGGTCCGGTATTCCAATATGAGTCATTTTGAGAAGTGAAAAATGAAGACCCTTAATTGCAAACCAGCAAACAGAACAAGAAATAAAATTTTATTGATCCCAAATGACAACGGATCTGCTCTCTGTTTCTACAAGTTCATTTCATTCTACAAGCTTCTCCAATAATTACCTATAATTTTTTATATATATCATTACCAATCGTTTGAACTATTGCTTGTGAACATTGCAGGCAACGCTTCCTGCACTTGAAAAACCTCGGATAGTGAAGAACATGGGAGTGCAAGGACACATTCTGTATTCTTGATATAATGGTAGGAAGTACTATGTAAATAGTGTTTTTGTAGTGACACTGACAAAGCTTATGCATGAGATAGAGCTTGGTTGTACATTACTTTGCAGGTTTCAAGCCTTTTGATGGAAGCTCTTGTATCTTCCTAGAAAGGCTGATGGACTCTGGTGCTTGGTGAATGTTGCCCAGCCCTAGACGTCTTCTTAAGTTTTGCATAAATACATCATCTGGGCTAATCAATTTATATGAAAACAAATCAGTAGTGATTTCATCAAATATATGGGTTATTTTGATGACAGTTTGCTTCTCTCCCTAGCTGATCAAATCAACTATTTTAATCTCATTGAACAGCTAGATGAATTGAGGTGCTAATTAAATTAATATGCCCCCACCAATTTATTATGTACTAATTGAATTAATATGCTCTCACAGGTTTATTAGGTGATAACTAAAACGAACATTCTTTGGCTGACATTTGAAGTAAGATTTAAAACAACCTACAGAACAAACTGGAGAGGGTACACATCAGATGGCACCCTCCCATGGAGAATGAACTGA
The DNA here is from genome assembly GCF_002162155.2 of Triticum dicoccoides. Lineage (NCBI taxonomy): Eukaryota > Viridiplantae > Streptophyta > Magnoliopsida > Poales > Poaceae > Triticum > Triticum dicoccoides. The sequence goes on from NC_041386.1 coordinate 583,938,058, forward strand.
AGATTAATATTGATGGCACTTTCCACCCTGAACCGAACGCTGGCGGTTGGGGTGCAGTCATCAGGAATCATAAAGGAGAGTTAAAAGTATGTGGAGCACTTACATGGAGATCAGGCTGTTATATGGGGTGCCTAGCTAGGAATCGATAAAGGAGCCAGACCTATTGGCCTTGAAACAGATTCAGTGCTGCTGAAGAAGGGGGTAAACAATGATGAATGTGGCCTCTCTGCTCTCTACCTAGGCTTAGAGGAGATCAAGGAATATCTGAAGCAAAACTTTGAAGTGTGTCGTTTTACTTCTCCTAAGAGGAACTGTAATAAAGCAGGCCATTGTTTCGCTAGCTATGGTTGTACCTTAAGCATGCATGTATGATCATCTTCAAACAGATCATGTAATTCCACTTGTATCGGACCTGGTGGCGACTCTTCTCTAATTTCTGCATACGTCTCCCCTAGATATGGATCACCCTGCTTTTGCATTATCTGTTTTCAAACAACAAGAAACTTAGTTTTCTAAATTCATAGAACTATTATGCCAGTTAGAATGCGCGAGTATATGCGCCCTTTGCTTTTAAATAAGAAGTTGTGTAAAAGAAACTGACGTGTAAAGCTTGATCATTCTAATTTGTGTACATATGTACATTATTGAGGGGATGATCTAAGGTAATGAAGCATAAGGGGATTAAGTAAAGTTTTATTTAGTAGTTGTGATCTGTGATAGATGATAAAAATGACAATTGCTCATGCATTGTTTTTTTAACAAGATTCACATTATGTCATCATTTTGACATTCTGCTTCAGTATATGTCCATGCAAATAGAACGAGCATCTGGCTGATGAAACTGCTTGGCTAGCGGGTATTCTGAGTTATTGTATTAAGATCAGATAGTTTCCTTTTCAGTTCTATATGCACATGCACATAGGTGTGTGCCAGTATTGGATCAACATTTCATTGAACATTCTATTTGCAAGATATATGCTCATGTGATAATTGTTTGAAACTACTAACACAGTGTTTGTCAATCTAATTATATGTTGTTGTCTAATCTCATCCTCCAACGAGCACAACATAAGAAAATGAGCAGGCCTTCAGGCGTTAATGGGCCATTTCTGCCGATGGGCTCTGGCCCAAGTAATCTCAGCCCAGTATAGATGATTTATTTTTCTGGTTTTAGCTACTGCACTGGACTCTCTAATAGGTTGCCGTGGGTATTTTGGACTAAAATATTTCTGGCATTTTTCTGTCTTCCAGTACATTTTAAGCTATTTGCCCAAAAAAAGGACATTTTAAGTTTATATTTTATGTTTTTGCACTGTTTTATATATAAATTGCCGAAAATACCATGTACTAAAATTGTCATTTTTTGCATTGAATTAAACCAATGTGATATTTTATTCAGGTTTTATGATGTGTTAATTAAATTTTATGTTTAATTTGTGGATTATATGACTTCAAATTTAATTTTGAAGAATGTCGTATTATTTTTATTAGTCATTACATGAGCTTGCACAAGCTCTTTACCGCTTCGTCGCTAACACTTATCTGGCAGGTGGCCATGAAAATGATTGGAATCATAAAACATCACCAAATTAGCAAATTTGGTCCTTACTATTGAAATGCAGTTACCACTGTATGAAATGTATCTCTTGTTTTATGTAATAAAATCTCGCATTTCAAGATGCCTTATCGCCTATCCTAGCTTAACTCCACTATAAGATATCCATCCAAATTCTCCATCATTTACCATGGTAATTCTACATCCAGTGCCACTATCACTACATGATTTAAATCACTTATGTACCAACCAGATGTACCCTTTCCTTTCCTTGTATGAACTATTTTGCAATGAGTCAAGTCTTGGGCCGAGTTACCAAGAATTACAAAGAAACTAAATAGCTTATAAATTCATGTGGCGCGGCATATGCCGCCGCGCACTACCCGCTAGTATCCAACAAAGAGGAAGCAAAATCTACCCGCTAGTATCCAACAAAGAGGAAGCAAAATCTCTTACGTGATCAACCTGTGCTACTGGCTGGGAATGAGACAGAGGGATAGGTGTAGTTACGGGTTGAATGGGTGTTGGTAGAATTGAGTTAGCAAATGGGAAGACATGTTCATCGAAGATGACATCGCGTGAGATATAGACCCGACCTGTGGATCGATCCAAACATTTATAACCCTTGTGCATGCTACTATATCCGAGAAAAACACATTGACGAGACCGAAAATCAAGTTTATGATTGTTGTACGGTCTCAGGTTAGGCCAACACGCGCAGCCAAAAACACGTAGACGAGAATAATCGGGCTTTTCATGGAATAGCATGGCAAGGGGTGTGAAGTTTTGAATGGTGCCGCTCGGCATGCGATTGATTAGGTAGCAGGCAGTGAGGAAAGCTTCATCCCAAAAACGAAGGGGAAGCGACGAGTGTGCAAGTAGGGCAATGCCTATTTCAACTATGTGTCGGTGCTTTCGTTCTGTGATGCCATTTTGCTGGGAGGTGTGCGGGCAAGTAACACGGTGAGCGATGCCGACACGAGAAAAATATCGATGGAGGCG
>NC_041386.1:583940866-583944137 GCF_002162155.2 Triticum dicoccoides
TTGGTGTTAAGAAGTCGCTCAACATGGTTTTGAAAAACATACAATATGTTTTCAACATCAGATTTTCGCTTAATCAGATAAATCCAAATAAAGCGACTAAAATCATCCAAGAAACTCACGTAATACTTAAATCCGCCAACAGAAGTACGAGCCGGCCCCCACACATCGGTGTGAACTAGCTCAAGCGGAGAGTTGGTTACATGAGAGGAATTATTATACGGAAGTTGATGAACTTTACCACGTTGGCAAGCATCACATACTAAAGATTCACAAGACGGTGCACAAGCAAGTTTATTCAACCTAATGACGGAATCGACGATGCTAGATGAAGGATGGCCGAGCCTCTTGTGCCAATGATCAGAGGTGAGCTTGACAACGGAGAGGACGTGCCGACTGGACTGCCCGAACGACGAAGACACATGGGAGCTTGGCACCGGGTAGAGACCGCCGTGGCTCCTACCTTGCAGAAGGACCCTCCTCGTGACTTGATCCTTCGCACGAAAAAAGTCAGGATACATCTTGGCAAAAGCACGGTTATCAGAAACAAGTTTATGAGTTGAAATAAGATGTTTGTGCAAGCCTGGAACGTGAAGGACATTTTTTAGGTGGAGGGGTTTGTGTGAGCCAGTAAGCATAGATTGACCAACGTGTTGCAAACCTGCTCCCTTGGCTACATGGACCTTATCCTTGCCGCTGTAGTGATCATGGACAGTGAGGCGATCAAGGTCGCTAGTGAGGTGATCCGTTGCTCCAGAGTCGAGGTACCAGTTGGTGTCGGCGGAATAGCCGCCATGGCCGCCGGTGTTGGCAGGGTTGCCGAAGCGCTCGGTGTTGCCGGCGTTTCCGGCGTTGCCGAAGCGCTCGTGGTTATCCTCGGCCTGATACGCATGGTTGAAACGTTGCCTGCACCTCAATGCATCATGCCCATACTTCTGGCAGACTTGGCAGGTGGGTTTGTTGCGGTTGCGGCCTCCACGGCCACGGCCCTGCCCATGGCCACCACGACCTCCACCGCGAGCTGCTGCATTGGCGGAGGAGAAGATCTCGCCGATTGAAGTCTGCTGCTCAAGACGAAGCTCGGCGCTAAGCAAATACGCATAGAAACTAGCGAGGCTCACTGGCTCATCACGCGCCGTGATTGAAGCAACAAGGGGCTCATATTCTGAGCCCAGACCAGCGAGCATGTAGCCGAGAACCTCCTCATCGGAGATGGGCTTGCCAACGGATGCCATAGCATCGGCGTAGCCCTTCATCTTGTTGTAGTATGCAGCAGCAGATAGGTCCTTCTTCTTCTGGTTGGAGAGCATGTAGCGGATTTGCATCACGCGTGCACGATTTTGCGAGGAAAACATCGTGTGCAGCGCATCCCAGACGGTACGAGAGGTGTGGAGCTGGGTCAATTGCCCGATGATGTCCTCAGTCATGGAGGATAGCAGGGCGATGAGGACCACCTGGTCCTGTTGATACCAGCGAAGGAATGCCGGATTGGCCACGACACGGGCAGCATCGCCGGTGCCCTCGGTGATGGTCTCCGGTGGAGCAGGATTAGAGCCATCGACATAGCCGAAGGAGCCCTGCACGCGAAGGACGGGGACGGCCTGAGTTTTCCACAGAAGAAAATTCTCCCTCGTGAGGCGGATGGTGATCAAGTTGGCGATGGCAACAATGGAGGCGGAGCTGGACGAGGCCATCGCGCCAGAGGTGCCATCACTGGAAGCAGGGGCGGTGGACATGGTGAGGAAAAGGGTCGAGCTCTGATTACCAAGTAAAAAGATGTTGTTTGCCGTGATACTTCTCAATAGAATTCAGCTGTTTATATACAGCTCGTACAACTTCAGTTACACCCTGGCTGCTGGCCATCTTCCCCTGCTCGGTGCGTTTCACCCTCGATGGTCCCTGGCTGTGCAGGCGTCTGGCCTGCCTCTGGGTTGCGGGTGATTCTGGTGGTCGGGATCCAGATTGGGGGAAACCCCTGGTCGGCTCCAGCCGGCCGCGACAACGACGACGTCCGCGGGCGCCGATTTCTTCGTGGAGACGTCGGTCGAGGTCTGCCCTTCCACACCCCACCACCTTGCTTCTCGGGTGAAAACCTAACTCCGGTGGGCGGCAGCGACGTCCTTGGCGCCGTGACCTTCTTGAAGGCGTCGCCTTGAGGGCAGTGTGGTGGCGGGCTCAGTATGGGGTCGGTGACAGCAGCGGAGGATCGAGGGACCAGTGGGCGCCTTTTTTGGTGGAGCGGTGCTTCATCCTACACATTGATGACGGCGGATCTTGGCGGCGTGGTGCAGTGGAGACTCGGCGCCCGATGCGCGGTGATGGACTCGCGCAGGTGGGGGCAGTTGTCTGGCGTCATGGTGGCGTCGATGGCAGAGTGGCCTGACAAGGTAGAAGCCTCAATATCTGCTCTGAAGACGGACCTGCGGAAGATGGCGGCGACGACACATGTGAGTGCGTCAGACCAGTTTATGCCCCAGACCCGGTATGTGGCTCGGCTGGGGCTTCTGGCTTTTGATGATAGGCTTAGGTAGCACCTCTTCATCATATGGATAGGAGTAGTGGCATATGTTGCCAAGATGGCGGATTCAGGCATATTGTTGTAATACTTTGTAAGGTCCTCGAGAATAATCAATAAAGTGGCCGTATGCATCTCCTAGATGCAGAGGCCGGGGGTCATCCTCCTTTTCTAAGAAAACTTCAGTTACACATCAAGAGATGGTGGATAATTAAGAGTGAGGTCTGTAGACCTTTTATATTCTAGCACTAAGCCATAATGCTAGAGCACTAACGTAATACAACTAACAGGGGAAATATAATGAATCAAACTATAGAACGATGTGAAGCTGGTGTTGGAGCTTCTTGCTTTCCTTCCTCCACTGGTGGACACATGGCGTAGGTGTCCGCTCCTCCTTCCTGGCATCACCACTCAAAACAATGGTATAGCAGGAGAAAAAAGGTCAAGAAATAACAAGGCATGGATTTTTTGCTGAACGAAAGTAACAGTGAAACTACACATGCAGTAGGACGGCTGAGATGCGCATCGCGAGGCCTTATGTGTGAAAGTAACAGTGAAACTACACAATAACTTATGTGTGAATAGTATGGTAATATACACACCGCATACCTTATAGGTTACATAGAATACATTGTGGTATCTTTTGAGGAATATTTTTTTATGGAAACGCACACCATCGGTAACTTCGGTGTGAATAACATGGTAATACACATCATAGACCAGATAACTTATGTTGAAAGACCATGATAACTTTCACCC
>NC_041386.1:583944363-583955062 GCF_002162155.2 Triticum dicoccoides
ATCTTACTTTGTAACATTATGGTAATTTTATGCACCACAGATCTGATAACTTATATACAAACATTATGGTAACTTTAACCCAAGAGAAGAATAAAATGTTGAAACATACCCTCCCCCACCTAAATTTCTATGTTTGCATGGTAATTTACACACCACAAACCTTGTAACTTACGTTGAAACATTGTGGTGACCTTTTCATCCGGCGGGAAAAAAGTGTTAGACATACCCCAGTATCTTTTGTGTAAACAATATGGAAAATTATATATGAATTATGTAAATATAGCATGAATACTTAAAAAATTACAGATATATTTGAGACGTATCAACATCCCCAAGCTTAATCATTGCTCATCCTCGAGTAGGTAGATGATAAAAGAATAATTTTGAAGTTTGAATGCTAGAATACAACAAACCTTTGATCAAATAGAGAATGATAGTCCAATAACCACCTAGAGACTCCATAGTTCGTTGAAGTTGGGTAACGGCCCGTTGAAGACGTTCCGGTCGAGTCGAAGTTCTTGGAGTTCTGGAAGTTTTGCGACGAAGTCCAACGGGTCGGAGAGGAAGTTACCGCTCATATCCAAGCGAGTGAGGGGTCGGCTTGAGAACATCGCCAGAAAATGCCGGTGAGCAGGTTGTTCGGCAAGTAGAGAGTGTTGAGGACGGTGAACGTGTCGGAGTAGCTGAGGAAACGCGAGAGCATCCCTGTGACACTAGCGTTGTTGGCAATGTGAACACCAGGGGGGTGCTGCCCCCCCTACTTTGGGGAAATGGGAAGAATATTTTTCTGGAGGTCTTCGATGTGGAAAAAATATGTTTCGGAAGTTTTGCAATAAAGTCCAACGCCCCCAGAGGAAGTTATCACTCAGATCCAAGTGAGTGAGGGTTCGGCTTGAGAACATCATCAGAACCTCGCCGGTGAGCCAATTGTTTGCCAAGGAGAGAGTGTCGAGGGCGGTGAATGTGCCGGAGTAGCTGAGGTATCTCGAGAGCGTCCCAGTGACGCTAGCATTCTTGGCAATGTAGTCTCGGAGGTTGCCAATCCAGCGAGGATTATTTGGGAGATCCCACCCCTCAAGCTGCGAGTTGTTGCTGATGTTGACAACTTGCATCTCGGTTATACCTGGCCATACCTCGGGCCGGGTCGGGCTTTGGGCCGGGCCTAGCCAAGCCCGACGAAAAAAACCCAGGCCCGAGCCCGGCCCGGCCCGGCCGTCGGGCCTGTTTTTTGGGCCCAAGCCCGGCCCGAACACATAAAAGCCCGTCGGGCTTCGGGCCGGCCCGGCCCGACCTTTAGAGAAATGCAAAAACGACGGGCCCGGACCCGGCCCGGCCCGGCCTTCGGGCTCAAAATCTAGGCCCGAGCCCGGCCCGGGGGCAGCGTCGGGCCGGGCCGGGTCGGGCTTTTTCGGGCTGGGCCGGCCGGGCCGGGCTTCCCATGGCCAGGTATGATCTCGGTTGACCGCATGCACGTGCCCCCGGTCCCGGTGAGCGTTCGCGCTCGCCACGAGGAGATCCAACACCATCACACCTGTCTTCCGGCCAACCTCATCAACAACCGCAAATATGCCCTAGATTCACCTCTAAAGGACACCTAGTTCCGCGATGAGCATGACCTGCAACGACAGTCGTATTTTTGCTGGCTCTCCTCAAAGCCTTCCATATTGTGGCACTCAAAAGGTTAAGAAAAATTGGTGATCATTGCACCATGTACTGGCTAGTATAACAAAAAAAGTAGTTAGTAACAAGGAATCGACAGTCGTCGCACCAAGCATCCTAAGTCTAGTCACGGATATACACACGGGCACACGCGCCATATGTGTGTGTGTGGGCGCGTGCGCTTGTATCACTAGTCTTCATGTGGTTCTAGTATTTGGAAAGTACTGGAGGGTTTCCTTATAAGCTGGTAGTCGTGCCTCTCCCTCGGTGGTATGGGACTAAAATGTCTCGTGCAATGCAAGCGGTTCCTTAATGTGATGTAATACATTTTTCTTCTATTGCCCCCATGATAGTTTAAGAGGTTTCCCCTCTTTCTTTTATTGAGCTTATTGTTTTGGCAAAGGAGATGGCATTTTCTCATTTTTCTAAAATTTGTCTGGACTTCTCCATCTTTTTGGTGGGCCTTAAATTTCATTTATGCTCCACTTTACCACAATCGTAAGTTCATAGACTTCAAATGTATTACAACACAATAAAAGGTTGGTCATTGAAAACAATTTGTGATTTTTAAGTTTTGTGCCAATGAAAATTTACTTGGAATGACCTTACTCAGTCATGACTAGGTAGGCATAGTGGACAATTTATGACATAAACTTTGGTACAAGGATTTTTCGATGCACAATTAGTATTTCTGCTTAGTATAGGAAAATGTCTGGAAAAGACTGGGAGCAACCACTCTAGTGAGCATAGAAACCACAATCATGCATTTTTAGTAGTAATGTTATTGAGAAAACATAAACATGTTGATAACCTACAAACTTCAATACAACCAAGGCAGAATTAAAATTTATCAAACATGTATAAACATGTGCCAAGTCAATCATTTGCCGTTCATTGGGAGATACTTACCACCATAACATGATAGATTTAATAAAATTATGCAACTAATCTGCTTTGTCATCATTGTATAACTCCATATTTGATTAAAGATATGGGCTATCGTAGTTTCACTTTATTATAATTTTACTTATAATTTAATAAATTAAGGAGGGATGCATAATTAGAGCATCTCCAATAGATGGTCCATATGTAAAAATAACCAACTTTTGGAGCTTCAAGAGAAAAAGCGCTGCTCCAACAGATGGTCCATATGTAAAAAAAATTACATCACTGCCTCCCGGAGATGTAAAATTGAAAACTTTGTGATGCAAATTTACATCATGGGATACAAGTGATGTAAAACTGTGGCCACCCATTCGCTGCCCCCGCCTTCCGCCCCCGCCATGGCCGAAGCCGAAGACCCCGCCGCCTTCGCCGCCGGCACCGCAGTCGGTGGGCTGACCTGTTGGGGAACGTAGTAATTTCAAAAAAATTCCTACGCACACGCAAGATCATGGTGATGCATAGCAACAAGAGGGGAGAGTGTTTTCTACGTACCCTCGTAGACCGACAGCGGAAACGTTATGACAACGCGGTTGATGTAGTCGTACGTCTTCACGGCCCGACCGATCAAGCACCGAAACTACGACACCTCCGAGTTTTAGCACACGTTCAGCTCGATGACGATCCCCGGACTCCGATCCAGCAAAGTGTCGGGGATGAGTTCCGTTAGCACGACGGCGTGGTGACGATCTTGATGTTCTACCGTCGCAGGGCTTCGCCTAAGCACCGCTACAATATTATCGAGGATTATGGTGGAGGGGGGCACCGCACACGGCTAAAAGAACGATCACCAAGATCAACTTGTGTGTCTAGAGGTGCCCCCCTGCCATCGTATATAAAGGAGCAAGGGGGGAGGCCGGCCGGCCCTTGTGGGCGCGCCAAGGAGGAGGAGTCCTACTCCTAGTAGGAGTAGGACTCCCCTCTTTCCTACTCCTACTAGGAGGGGGAAAGGAAGGGGGAGAGGGAGAAGGAAAGGGGGGCGCCGCCCCCCTTCTCCTAGTCCAATTCAAACCAGAGGGGGAGGGGGCGCGCGGCCCACCCTGGCAGCCCCTCTCTCTCTCCACTAAGGCCCATCAGGCCCATTACTTCTCCCGGGGGGGGTCCGGTAACCCTCCGGCACTCCGATTTTCTCCGAAATCACCCGGAACACTTCCGGTGTCCGAATATAGCCGTCCAATATATCGATCTTTATGTATCGACCATTTTGAGACTCCTCGTTATGTCCGTGATCACATCCGGGACTCCGAACAACCTTCGGTACATCAAAACTTATAAACTCATAATATAAATGTCATCGAAATCTAGAGCGTGCGGACCCTACGGGTTCGAGAACAATGTAGACATGACCGAGACATGTCTCCGGTCAATAACCAATAGCGGAACCTGGATGCTCATATTGGCTCCTACATATTCTTCGAAGATCTTTATCGGTCAGACCACATAACAACATACGTTGTTCCCTTTGTCATCGGTATTTTACTTGCCCGTGATTCGATCGTCGGTATCTCAATACCTAGTTCAATCTCGTTGCCGGCAAGTCTCTTTTCTCGTTCCGTAATACATCATCCCGCAACTAACTCATTAGTTGCAATGCTTGCAAGGCTTAGGTGATGTGCATTACCGAGAGGGCCCAGAGATACCTCTCCGACATTCGGAGTGACAAATCCTAGTCTCGAAATACGCCAACCCAACAAGTACCTTCGGAGACACCTGTAGAGCACCTTTATAATCACCCAGTTACGTTGTGACGTTTGGTAGCACACAAAGTGTTCCTCCGGTAAACGGGAGTTGCACAATCTCATAGTCATAGGAACATGTATAAGTCATGAAGAAAGCAATAGCAACATACTAAACGATCAGGTGCTAGGCTTAACGGAATGGGTCATGTCAATCACATCATTCTCCTAATGATGTGATCCCGTTATTCAAATGACAACTCATGTCTATGGTTAGGAAACATAACCATCTTTAATTAACGAGCTAGTCAAGTAGAGGCATACTAGTGACACTCTGTTTGTCTATGTATTCACACATGTATTATGTTTCTGGTTAATACAATTCTAGCATGAATAATAAACATTTATCATGAAATAAGAAAATAAATAATAACTTTATTATTGCCTCTAGGGCATATTTCCTTCAGTCTCCCACTTGCACTAGAGTCAATAATCTAGATCACATCACCATGTGATTAACATCGATAGTTCACATCATCATGTGATTAACACCCATAGTTCACATCGCCATGTGACCAACACCGAAAGGGTTTACTAGATTCAGTAATCTAGGTCACATCGCTATGTGATTAACACCCAAGGAGTACTAAGGTGTGATCATGTTTTGCTTGTGAGAGAATCTTAGTCAACGGGTCTTTCACATTCAGATCCGCATGTATTTTGCAAATTTCTATGTCAACAATGCTCTGCATGGAGCTACTCTAACTAATTGCTCCCACTTTCAATATGCATCCAGATTGAGACTTAGAATCATCTGGATCAGTGTCAAAGTTTGCATCGACGTAACCCTTTACGACGAACCTTTTGTCATCCATAATCGAGAAACATATCCTTATTCAACTAAGGATAATTTTGACCACTGTCCAGTGATCTACTCCTAGATCACTATTGTACTCCCTTGCCAAAATCAGTGTAGGGTATACAATAGATCTGGTACACAGCATGCATACTTTATAGAACCTATGGCTGAGGCATAGGGAATGACTTTCATTCTCTTTCTATCTTCTGTCGTGGTCGGGTTTTGAGTCTTACTCAATTTCACACCTTGTAACACAGGCAAGAACTCTTTCTTTGATTGTTCCATTTTGAACTACTTCAAAATCTTGTCAAGGTATGTACTCATTGAAAAAACTTATCAAGTGTTTTGATCTATCTCTATAGATCTTGATGCTCAATATGTAAGCAGCTTCACCGAGGTCCTTCTTGGAAAAACTCCTTTCAAATACTCCTTTATGCTTTGCTGAATAATTCTACATTATTTCTGATCAACAATATGTCATTTACATATACTTATCAGAAATGTTGTAGTGCTCCGACTCACTTTCTTGTAAATAAAGGCTTCACCGCAAGTCTTTATAAAACTATATGCTTTGATCAACTTATCAAAGCATATATTCCAACTCCGAGATGCTTGCACCAGTCCATAGATGGATCGCTGGAGCTTGCATATTTTGTTAGCACCTTTAGGATTGACAAAACCTTCTGGTTGCATCATATACAACTCTTCTTTTATAAATCCATTAAGAAATGTAGTTTTTTTTATCTATTTGCCAGATTTCATAAAATGCGGCTATTGCTAACATGATTCGGACAGACTTAAGCATAGATACGAGTGAGAAACTCTCATCGTAGTCAACACCTTGAACTTGTCGAAAACCTTTTGCGACAATTCTAGCTTTGTAGATAGTAACACTACTATCAGCGTCCGTCTTCCTCTTGAAGATCCATTTATTTTCTATGGCTTGCCAGTCATCGGGCAAGTCAACCAAAGTCCACACTTTGTTCTCATATATGGATCCCATCTCAGATTTCATGGCCTCAAGCCATTTCGCGGAATCTGGGCTCATCATCGCTTCCCCATAGTTCGTAGGTTCGTCATGGTAAAGTAGCATGACCTCCAGAACAGGATTACCGTACCACTCTGGTGCGGATCTCACTCTGGTTTACCTACGAGGTTCGGTAGTAACTTGATTTGAAGTTATATGATCATCATCATTAGCTTCCCACTAATTGGTGTAGTAGTTACATGAACAGATTTCTGTGATGAACTACTTTCCAATAAGGGAGCAGGTATAGCTACCTCATCAAGTTCTACTTTCCTCCCACTCACTTCTTTCGAGAGAAAACCCTTCTCTAGAAAGGATCCATTCTTAGCAACGAATGTCTTGCCTTTGGATCTGTGATAGAAGTTGTACCCAACAGTCTCCTTTGGGTATCCTATGAAGACATATTTCTCCGATTTGGGTTTGAGCTTATCAGGATGAAACTTTTTCATATAAGCATCCCAACCCCAAACTTTAAGAAATGACAACTTTGGTTTCTTGCCAAACCACAGTTCAGATTGTGTCATCTCAACGGACTTAGATGGTGCCCTTTTTAACGTGAATGCAGCTGTCTTTAATGCATAACCCCAAAAACGATAGTGGTAAATCGGTAAGAAACATCATAGATTGCACTATATCCAATAAATTACGGTTATGACGTTTGAACACACCATTATGCTGTGGTGTTCCAGGTGGCGTGAGTAGTGAAACTATTTCACATTGTTTTAACTGAAGACCAAATTTGTAACTCAAATACTCTTCTCCACGATCAGATCGTAGAATCTTTATTTTTCTTGTTACGATGATTTTCCACTTCACTCTAAAATTAGATGAACTTTTCTATTGTTTCAGACTTCTATTTCATTAAGTAGATATACCCATATCTGCTCAAATCATCTGTGAAGGTCAGAAAATAATGATACCTGCCGCGAGCCTCAACACTCATTGGACTGCATACATTAGTATGTATTATTTCCAATAAGTCAGTTGCTCTCTCAATTGTTCCGGAGAATGGAGTCTTAGTCATCTTGCCCATGAGGCATGGTACGCAAGCATCAAGTGATTCATAATCAAGTGATTCCAAAAGTCCATCAGCATGGAGTTTCTTCATGCGCTTTACACCAATATGACCTAAACGGCAGTGCCATAAATAAGTTGCACTATCATTATTAACTTTGCATCTTTTGGCTTCAATATTACGAAAATGTGTATCACTACGATCGAGATCCAACGAGCCATTTTCATTGGGTGTGTAACCATATAAGGTTTTATTCATGTAAACGGAACAACAATTTATTCTCTTACTTAAATGAATAACCGTATTGCAATAAACATGATCAAATCATATTCATGCTCAACGCAAACACCAAATAACACTTATTTAGGTTCAACACTAATCCCGAAAGTATAGGGAGTGTGCGATGATGATCATATCAATCTCGGAACCACTTCCAACACACATCGTCACTTCACCCTTAACTAGTCTCTGTTCATTCTGCAACTCCCGTTTCGAGTTACTACTTTTAGCAACTAAACCAGTATCAAATACCGAGGAGTTTCTATGAACACTAGTAGAGTACACATCAATAACATGTATATCCAATATACCTTTGTTCACTTTGCCATCCTTCTTATCCGCCAAATACTTGGGCAGTTCTGCTTCCAGTGACCAGTCCCTTTGCAGTAGAAGCACTTAGTCTCAGGCTTAGGTCCAGACTTGGGCTTCTTCACTTGAGCAGCAACTTGCTTGCCGTTCTTCTTGAAGTTCCCCTTCTTCCCTTTTCCCTTTTCTTGAAACTAGTGGTCTTGTCTACCATCAACACTTGATGTTTTTCTTGATTTCTACCTTCGTCGATTTTAGCATCACGACGAGCTTGGGAATTGTTTCTGTTATCCCTTGCATATTATAGTTCATCACGAAGTTCTACTAACTTGGTGATGGTGACTAGAGAATTCTTTCAATCACTATTTTATCTGGAAGATTAACTCCCACTTGATTCAAGCGATTGTTGTACCCAGACAATCTGAGCACATGCTCACCGCTTGAGCGATTCTCCTCCATCTTTTAGCTATAGAACTTGTTAGAGACTTCATATCTCTCAACTCGGGTATTTGCTTGAAATATTAACTTCAACTCCTGGAACATCTCATATGGTCCATGACGTTCAAAACGTCTTTGAAGTCCTGATTCTAAGCCGTTAAGCATGGTGCACTAAACTATCAAGTAGTCATCATATTGAGCTAGCCAAACATTCATAACGTCTGCATTTGCTCCTGCAATAGGTCTGTCACCTAGCGGTGCATCAAGGACATAATTTTTCTGTGCAGCAATGAGGATAAACCTCAGATCACGGATCCAATCCGCATCATTGCTACTAACATCTTTCAACTTAGTTTTCTCTAGGAACATATCAAAATAAACACAGGGAAGCAACAATGCGAGCTATTGATCTACAACATAGATATGCTAATACTACCAGGACTAAGTTCATGATAAATTTAAGTTCAATTAATCATATTACTTAAGAACTCCCACTTAGATAGACATCCCTCTAGTCCTCTAAGTGATCACGTGATCCAAATCAACTAAACCATAACCGATCATCACATGAAATGGAGTAGCTTTCAATGGTGAACATCTTTATGTTGATCATATCTACTATATGATTCACGCTCGACCTTTCGGTCTCAGTGTTCCGAGGCCATATCTGCATATGCTAGGCTCGTCAAGTTTAACCTGAGTATTCTGCGTGTGCAAAACTGGCTTGCACCCATTGTAGATGGACGTAGAGCTTATCACACCTGATCATCACGTGGTGTCTGGGCACGACGAACTTTGGCAACGGTGCATACTCAGGGAGAACACTTTTATCTTGAAATTTAGTGAGAGATCATCTTATAATGCTACCGTCAATCAAAGCAAGATAAGATGCATAAAAGATAAACATCACATGCAATCAATATAAGTGATATGATATGGCCATCATCATCTTGTGCTTGTGATCTCCATCTCCGAAGCACCGTCATGATCACCATCGTCACCGGCGCGACACCTTGATCTCCATCGTAGCATCGTTGTCGTCTCGCCAATCTTATACTTCTACGACTATCGCTACCGCTTAGTGATAAAGTAAAGCATTACAGGGCGATTGCATTGCATACAATAAAGCGACAACCATATGGCTCCTGCCAGTTGCCGATAACTCGGTTACAAAACATGATCATCTCATACAATAAAATATAGCATCACGTCTTGACCATATGACATCACAACATGCCCTGCAAAAACAAGTTAGACATCCTCTACTCTG
This sequence comes from Triticum dicoccoides, assembly GCF_002162155.2. Classification (NCBI taxonomy): domain Eukaryota; kingdom Viridiplantae; phylum Streptophyta; class Magnoliopsida; order Poales; family Poaceae; genus Triticum; species Triticum dicoccoides. The sequence continues at coordinate 583,953,835 of NC_041386.1, forward strand.
TTGTTGCAAGTTTTACGTGGCCGCTACGGGCTTAGCAAGAACCGTTCTTACCTACGCATCAAAACCACAACGATAGTTTGCCAAGTTGGTGCTGTTTTAACCTTCGCAAGGCCCGGGCGTAGACACACTCGATTCAACTAAAGTTGGAGAAACTGATACCCGCCAGCCACCTGTGTGCAAAGCACGTCGGTAGAACCAGTCTCGCGTACGCGTACGCGTAATGTCGGTCCGGGCCGCTTCATCCAACAATACCGCCAAACCAAAGTATGACATGCTGGTAAGCAGTATGACTTATATCGCCCACAACTCACTTGTGTTCTACTCGTGCATATAACATCAACACATAAAACCTAGGCTCGGATGCCACTGTTGGGGAACGTAGTAATTTCAAAAAATGTCCTACGCACACGCAAGATCATGGTGATGCATAGCAACGAGAGGGGAGAGTGTTGTCTACGTACCCTCGTAGACCGACAGCGGAAGCGTTATGACAACGGGGTTGATGTAGTCGTATGTCTTCACGGCCCGACAAATCAAGCACCAAAACTACGGCACCTCCGAGTTTTAGCACACGTTCAGCTCGATGACGATCCCCGGACTCCGATCCAGCAAAGTGTCGGGGATGAGTTCCGTCAGCACGATGGCGTGGTGACGATCTTGATGTTCTACCATCGCAGGGCTTCGCCTAAGCACCACCACAATATCATCGAGGATTATGGTGGAGGGGGGCACCACACACGGCTAAGAGAACGATCACCAAGATCAACTTGTGTGTCTAGAGGTGCCCCCCTGCCCTCGTATATAAAGGAGCAAGGGGGGAGGCCGGCCGGCCCTTGTGGGCGCTCTAAGGAGGAGGAGTCTTCCTCCTAGTAGGAGTAGGACTCCCCTCTTTCCTACTCCTACTAGGAGGGGGAAAGGAAGGGGGAGAGGGAGAAGGAAAGGGGGGCGCCGCCCTCCTTATATTAGTCCAATTCGGAGCAGAGGGGGAGGGGGCGCGTGGCCCACCCTGGCCGCCCCTCTCTCTCTCCACTAAGGCCCATAAGGCCCATTACTTCTCCCGGGGGGGGGGGGGTTCCGGTAACCCTCCGGCACTCCGGTTTTCTCCGAAATCACCAGGAACACTTCCGGTGTCCGAATATAGCCGTCCAATATATCGATCTTTATGTCTCGACCATTTCGAGACTCCTCGTTATGTCTGTGATCATATCCGGGAATCTGAACAACCTTC
>NC_041386.1:583955800-583976225 GCF_002162155.2 Triticum dicoccoides
GGAAAGGAAGGGGGAGAGGGAGAAGGAAAGGGGGGCGCCGCCCTCCTTATATTAGTCCAATTCGGAGCAGAGGGGGAGGGGGCGCGTGGCCCACCCTGGCCGCCCCTCTCTCTCTCCACTAAGGCCCATAAGGCCCATTACTTCTCCCGGGGGGGGGGGTTCCGGTAACCCTCCGGCACTCCGGTTTTCTCCGAAATCACCAGGAACACTTCCGGTGTCCGAATATAGCCGTCCAATATATCGATCTTTATGTCTCGACCATTTCGAGACTCCTCGTTATGTCTGTGATCATATCCGGGAATCTGAACAACCTTCGGTACATCAAAACTTATAAACTCATAATATAAATGTCATCGAAATCTAGAGCGTGCGGACCCTACGGGTTCGAGAACAATGTAGACATGACCGAGACACGTCTCCGGTCAATAACCAATAGCGGAACCTGGATGCTCATATTGGCTCCTACATATTCTTCGAAGATCTTTAACGGTCAGACCGCATAACAACATACGTTGTTCCCTTTGTCATCGGTATTTTACTTGCCCGAGATTCGATCGTCGGTATCTCAATACCTAGTTCAATCTCGTTGCCGGCAAGTCTCTTTTCTCGTTCCGTAATACATCATCCCGCAACTAACTCATTAGTTGCAATGCTTGCAAGGCTTAGGTGATGTGCATGACCGAGAGGGCCCAGAGATACCTCTCCGACATTCGGAGTGACAAATCCTAATCTCGAAATACGCCAACCCAACAAGTACCTTCGGGGACACCTGTAGAGCACCTTTATAATCACCCAGTTACGTTGTGACATTTGATAGCACACAAAGTGTTCCTCCGGTAAACGGGAGTTGCATAATCTCATAGTCATAGGAACATGTATAAGTCATGAAGAAAGCAATAGCAACATACTAAACGATCAGGTGCTAAGCTTAACGGAATGGGTCATGTCAATCACATCATTCTCCTAATGATGTGATCCCGTTAATTAAATGACAACTCATGTCTATGGTTAGGAAACATAACCATCTTTAATTAACGAGCTAGTCAAGTAGAGGCATACTAGTGACACTCTGTTTGTCTATGTATTCACACATGTATTATGTTTCCGGTTAATACAATTCTAGCATGAATAATAAACATTTATCATGAAATGAGGAAATAAATGATAACTTTTTTATTGCCTCTAGGGCATATTTCCTTCATGACCCACGTCGCCGCCTCCGTTGCCGCCATGGTGAACTCGTGCTCCGCCGCTGCGTCCATGCCGCCGCAGTCGGTGGGCTGACCCACGTCGCTGCCTCTACTGCCGCCGTGGAGAACTCGCCCTCCGCCGCCACGTCTATGCCGCCGCCCCCTGCCCGCCGCCCCAGATTCACACGCCCCAGCCGGTCGCCACCGCACCGGCAGTTCCTACAAAGGCGACGAAGGCACGAGGCAGAGGCAAACGACCGGCGAATCGTGGCCGTCCAAAATCTCGAAGGCAACCGGGGTGGCTCGGGCCGCCGACTCGTAGCCACGGCCGGCGGTGTCCTCCAGTAGCCAAGGAGCCATTCCTCCACCTCCGCCGCCGCCACCGTCGGCCGTGCAGGAAGATGTGGCCACTCCAACGGCCACCGCCTCCAACATGTTCGATGATATGTTGCAAAGGTAAAAACATTATTTTGTGCTCTCGTTTGTTGTTTCAAATTGAATGTGATGTTGAATGTTTGTACGTTCAATTGTAGTCTTGACGATGAAGCTTTTTTGCATGCCACAAATGTGGCAAATGATGATTATGTGTCGCACGAGTATGTGTCACAAGAATATGAAACCCAATATGATGATGGCAATCTTGACAAGGACGATAAGGGCTTTGTTGCGAAGGGAAGAAGTGGAAATTATACCAATGCGGAGGATGTGTTGATATGCACCACGTGGAAGAAAGTCTCTCAAGATGCATCCGTTGGAAGCGACCAAACAGTAAGCACCTATTGTCAACGCATCAAGGATTACGTCGATGAGCACAACACAAGTGGTCACTTCCGTTCGAGCGACTCTCTTTGACAACGTTGGTCCACCATCAATGTCAAATGCCAAAAGTGGGTTGGTTGCTTGTCAAATGTTGCTCGCATGAACCCAAGTGGTTGCGGTGATAGTGACTTGGTAAATATTTCCTCTTCATGCGTGCTTTCTCAAATATTAGATTGTTCCACATTTTGATGATGACGTGTTGGTTGTTTTATTGTAGAAAATGATTGCCCAAGGATTGTTTCGAGAGAGGAACATGAAAGGCGAGAAGAAGAAAAAGAAAGGAAAAGCTTTCACATTTCATCATTGCTACAAAGAGCTCAAGGATGAGGAGAAGTGGAAAACTAGAGAGACTTTTGATGCTTCGAAAAAGAAGAGTGTGGTGATTGAGGATGAAGAAGATGTCGCCGGTGAGGATAGGAGCCCCACTCCTCACTCCGCGACAAAATCTTATAGGCCCGATGGAAACAAGAAAGCAAAGGGAACCAAGGCCGGAGACAATGATCTCAAGGAAGGATTTGGTGCCATTGTCACGGCGAGGAAAGAGTATACCGAAGAAAAAAGAATGTTGAAGCTCAAGGAAATAGAGGAGAGGAGTGCGGCCAAGCGGCGGAGGGTGATACGTCTCCAACGTATCTATAATTTTTTATTGCTCCATGCTATATTATCTACTGTTTTGGACTATATTGGGCTTTATTTTCCACTTTTATATTATTTTTGGGACTAACCTATTAACCGGAGGCCCAGCCCAGAATTGCTGTTTTTTTGCCTATTTCAGTGTTTCAAAGAAACGAAATATCAAACGGAGTCCAAACGGAATGAAACTTTCGGGAACGTGATTTTCTCACCGAACGTGATCCAGGAGACTTGGACCCTACTCCAAGGAAGCCAAGAGGCGGTCACGAGGGTGGGGGGCGCACCCCCTGCCTCGTGGGCCCCTCGGAGCTCCACCACGTACTCCTTCCTCCTATATATACCTACGTACCCCCAAACGATCAGAAACGGAGCAAAAAAAACTAATTCCACCACCGCAACTTTCTGTATCCATGAGATCCCATCTTGGGGCATGTTCCGGAGCTCCACCGGAGAGGGCCATCATCACGGAGGGCTGCTACATCATCATAGCCTCTCCGATGAAGTGTGAGTAGTTTACCTCAGACCTTCGGGTCCATAGTTATTAGCTAGATGGCTTCTTCTCTCTTTCTGGATCTCAATACAATGTTCTCCCCCTCTCTCGTGGAGATCTATTCGATGTAATCTTCTTTTTGCGGTGTGTTTGTTGAGACCGATGGATTGTGGGTTTATGATCAAGTCTATCTATGAATAATATTTGAATCTTCTCTGATTCTTTTATGTATGATTGGTTATCTTTGCAAGTCTCTTCGAATTATCAATTTGGTTTGGCCTACTAGATTGGTTTTCTTCTTGCCACGGGAGAATTGCTTAGCTTTGGGTTCAATCTTGCGCTGTCCTTTCCCAGTGACAGAAGGGGCAGCAAGGCACGTATTGTATTGTTGCCATCGAGGATAACAAGATGGGGTTTATATCATATTGCATGAATTTATCCCTCTACATCATGTCATCTTGCTTAAGGCGTTACTCTGTTTTTAACTTAATACTCTAGATGCATGCTGGATAGCGGTCGATGAGTGGAGTAATAGTAGTAGATGCAGGCAGGAGTCGGTCTACTTGTCACGGACGTGATGCCTATATACATGATCATACCTAGATATTCTCATAACTATGCTCAATTCTGTCAATTGCTCAACAGTAATTTGTTCACCCACCGTAGAAATACTTATGCTCTTGAGAGAAGCCACTAGTGAAACCTATGGCCCCCGGGTCTATTCTCATCATATCAATCTCTATCACTTTATTATTGCTTTGCTTTTTACTTTACCTTTTACTTTTTACTTTGCATCTCTATACCAAAAATACCAAAAATATTATCTATCATCTCTATCAGATCTCACTCTCATAAGTGACCGTGAAGGGATTGACAACCCCTAATCACGTTGGTTGCGAGGACCTATTGTTTTTGTGTAGGTACGAGGGACTCTGGCGTGGCCTCCTACTGGATTGATACCTTGGTTCTCAAAAACCGAAGGAAATACTTACGCTACTTTGCTGCATCATCCTCTCCTCTTCGGGGAAATCCAACGCAGTGCTCAAGAGGTAGCAAGAAGAATTTCTGGCGCCGTTGCCGGGGAGTCTGTGGAAAAGTCAACATACCAAGTACCCATCACAATCCCTATCTCCTGAATTACATTAGTTGCCATTTGCCTCTCGTTTTCCTCTCCCCCACTTCACCCTTGCCGTTTTATTCGCCCTCTCTTTTCCGTTTGCCTTTTTCTCGCTTGCCTTGTCGTCATGGCTAGTCTTATATCTTCTCCGTTGTCTCCCGAGAATGAAGTTCTAAATTTTAAACAAAGGGAGGGGAAAAATCTAAAAGATGCTTGGTATAGAATTTGCAATGCTCAAAACAGATCTACCAGGAAGCAATCTACTTCAGTTCTTCTTCGCAATTTTTATGTAGGTGCTAGTCCTTGGTATAGATATATCCTTGATACCATTACCAGAGGGAATTTCTTGGGTAGCCATACTTTTGATTCTTATAATGCTATGATAGATTTATTTGGCTTACCGCCTCTTTTGGTTAATGGAACTATGTTAACTTTGGAGCATGTTATGCAAAGGCTTGAAATTATTGAAAATAAAGTTGCTACCATCGAATCAATTCTAAATCTAGATAAAAAGATCCACAATCAAATTACCCAATATGGATCTAAGGTAGGAATGACTTTGAAAAATATTAAGGAAAAGGAACCCATAGTTAACGAGAAAATAAATCTAGATTCCACTAGCATCGATAAACTTGAGGGTATCATTACAAACTTGGGAACCGCTTTTTCTTCCGTAAAGAATACTCCAAGTCCTCCTACTAAAATTTCCAAGCTTATGTATGTTCCTAAAAATAAGGGTGAATCCTCTAGTAATGAAACTGCGGATCTTAAATCTATAAGTATTCATCCCGATCTTTTTGCTATCATTAAGGAACCATTTGCTACCAATGATTTTTTCGATCTTGTGCCTAAAAGTTTGATAATTACTAGAAAGAAGAAAATTCCTAAGGAAGGTAGATGCATCATTGAAGAATTGCCTATCTAAGATGGCAATACCTAGATCTATCCTCGCTTTTATGCCTAGCTAGGGGCGTTAAACGATAGCGCTTGTTGGGAGGCAACCCAATTTTATTATTAGTTTTTTTGTTTTTTCTTCTGTTTAGGAATAAATAATCCATCTACCTTCTGTTTAGATGTGGTTTTATGTTTTAATTAGTGTTTGTGCCAAGTTAGACCTATAGGATCTTCTTGGAAGATAGTTATTTGATCTTGCTGTAATTTCCAGAAACTTTGTGCTCAGTGCCCGAATTGTCAAAATCACCAGAACATGATAAAATACTGATTCCAATTGCTGCTGATCAATAAACAAATTGTCTAGGTCGTCCTATTTTGGTAGATTTTTTGGAGTTCCAGAGGTTTGCGTTAGTTACAGATTACTACAGACTGTTCTGTTTTTGATAGATTCTGTTTGTCGTGTGTTGTTTGCTTATTTTGATGAATCTATGGCTAGTAAAATAGTTTATAATCCATAGAAAAGTTGGAATAAAGTAGGTTTAACACCAATATAAATAAAGAATGAGTTCATTACAGTACCTTGAAGTGGTCTTTTGTTTTCTTTCGCTAACGGAGCTCACAAGATTTCTATTGAGTTTTGTGTTGTGAAGTTTTCAAGTTTTGGGTGAATTCTTTTGATGGATTATGGAGCAAGGAGTGGCAAGAGCCTAAGCTTGGGTATGCCCATGGCACCCCCAAAATAATCTAAGGACACCAAAAAGTCAAAGCTTGGGGATGCCCCGGAAGGCATCCCCTCTTTCGTCTACTTCCATCGGTAATTTTACTTGGAGCTATATTTTTATTCACCACATGATATGTGTTTTGCTTGGAGCGTCTTGTATTATTTGAGTATTTGTTTGTTAGTGTTCCACAATCATCCTTGCTTTACACACCTTTTAAGAAAGCCATACAAAAATTGGAAATTGATAGAATACTCTATGTGCTTCACTTATATCTTTTGAGCTATATAGTTTTGCTCTTGTGCTTCACTTATATCTTTTGAGCTTTATAATTTTGCTCTATGTGCTTCACTTATATCTTTTAGAGCACGGTGGTGCATTTGTTTTAAAGAAACTATTGATCTCTCATGCTTCACTTAGATTATTTTGAGAGTCTTTAATAGCATGGTAATTCGCTTAATAATAATATGCTTGGTATTCAAAATTTGTGAAACTTTCTTTTGAGTGCGTTGAATACTAAGAAAAGATTGATGCTTGATAATTGTTTTGAGATATGAAGATGGTGATATTAGAGTCATGCTAGTTGAGTAGTTGTGAATTTAAGAAATACTTGTGTTAAAGTTTGTGATTCCCATAGCATGCACGTATGGTGAACCGTCATGTGATGAAGTCGGAGCATGATTTATTTATTGATTGTCTTCCTTATGAGTGGCGGTCGGGGACGAGCGATGGTCTTTTCCTACCAATCTATCCCCCTAGGAGCATGCGCGTAATACTTTGCTTTGATAACTTCTAGATTTTTGCAATAAGTATATGAGTTCTTTATGACTAATGTTGGGTCCATGGATTATACGCACTTTTTCCCATCCTTCCACCATTTCTAGCCTCTCTAATACCGCGCACCTTTCGCCGGTATCATACACCCACCATATACCTTCCTCAAAACAGCCACCATACCTACCTATCATGGCATTTCCATAGCCATTCCGAGATATATGGCCATGCAACTTTCCACCGTTCCGTTTATTATGACACGCTCCATCATTGTCATATTGCTAGCATGATCATGTAGTGGACATTGTATTTGTGGCAAAGCCACCGTTCATAATTCTTTCATACATGTCACTCTTGATTCATTGCATATACCGGTACACCACCGGAGGCATTCATATAGAGTCATATTTTGTTCTAAGTATTGAGTTGTAATTGTTGAGTTGTAAGAAAAATAAAAGTGTGATGATCATCATTTTTAGAGCATTGTCCCAAGTGAGGAAAAGATGATGGAGACTATGATTCCCCCACAAGTCGGGATGAGACTCCAGACGAAAAATAAAAAAAGAGAGAAAAGAGGCCATAAAAAAAGAGAAAAGGCCCAAATAAAAAAATTATAAAAAAATGAGAGAAAAAGAGAGAAGGGACAATGTTACTATCCTTTTACCACACTTGTGCTTCAAAGTAGCACCATGATCTTCATGATAGAGAGTCTCTCATTTTGTCACTTTCATATACTAGTGGAAATTTTTCATTATAGAACTTGGCTTGTATATTCCAATGATGGGCTTCCTCAATTTGCCCTAGGTCTTCGTGAGCAAGCGAGTTGGATGCACACCCACTTAGTTTCTTTTGTTGAGCTTTCATATACTTATAGCTCTTGTGCATCCGTTGCATGGAAATCCCTACTCACTCACATTGATATCTATTGATGGGCATCTCCATAGCCCGTTGATACGCCTAGTTGATGTGAGACTATCTTCCCCTATTTTTTTGTCTTCTCCACAACCACCATTCAATTCCACATATAGTGCTATATCCATGGCTCACGCTCATGTATTGCGTGAAGATTGAAAAAGTTTTGAAAATATTAAAGTATGAAACAATTTCTTGGCTTGTCATCGGGGTTGTGCATGATTTAAATACTTTGTGTGGTGAAGATAGAGCATAGCCAGACTATATGATTTTGTAGGGATAGCTTTCTTTGGCCATGTTATTTTGAGAAGACATAATTGCTTTGTTAGTATGCTTGAAGTATTATTTTTTTATGTCAACATGAAATTTTGTCTTGAATTTTTTGGATCTGAATATTCATACCACAATTAAGAAGATTTACATTGAAATTATGCCAAGTAGCACTCCGCATAAAAAATTCTCTTTTTATCATTTACCTACTCGAGGACGAGCAGGAATTAAGCTTGGGGATGCCTGATACGTCTCCAACGTATCTATAATTTTTGATTGCTCCATGCTATATTATCTACTGTTTTGGTATTATGCTTTATTTTCCACTTTTATATTATTTTTGGGACTAACCTATTAACCGGAGGCCCAGCCCAGAATTGCTGTTTTTTGCCTATTTCAGTGTTTCGAAGAAACGAAATATTAAACGGAGTCCAAATGGAATGAAATCTTCGGGAACGTGATTTTCTCACCGAACGTGATCCAGGAGACTTGGACCCTACTCCAAGGAAGCCAAGAGGCGGTCACGAGGGTGGGGGCGCACCCCCCTAGGGCGCGCCCCCTGCCTCATGGGCCCCTCGGAGCTCCACCGACGTACTCCTTCCTCCTATATATACCAACATACCCCCAAACGATCAGAAACGGAGCAAAAAACCTAATTCCACCGCCGCAACTTTTTGTATCCACGAGATCCCATCTTGGACCTGTTCCGGAGCTCCGCCGGAGAGGGCCGTCATCACGGAGGGCCTCTACATCATCATAACCTCTCCGATGAATTGTGAGTAGTTTACCTCAGACCTTCGGGTCCATAGTTATTAGCTAGATGGCTTCTTCTCTCTTTTTGGATCTCAATACAATGTTCTCCCCCTCTCTCGTGGAGATCTATTCGATGTAATCTTCTTTTTGCGGTGTGTTTGTTGAGACCGATGAATTGTGGGTTTATGATCAAGTCTATCTATGAATAATATTTGAATCTTCTCTGAATTCTTTTATGTATGATTGGTTATCTTTGCAAGTCTCTTCGAATTATCAATTTGGTTTATCCTACTAGATTGGTTTTTTTCTTGCCATGGGAGAAGTGCTTAGCTTTGGGTTCAATCTTGCAGTGTCCTTTCCCAATGACAGAAGGGGTAGCAAGGCACGTATTGTATTGTTGCCATCAAGGATAACAAGATGGAGTTTATATCATATTGCATGAATTTATCCCTCTACATCATGTCATCTTGCTTAAGGCGTTACTCTGTTTTTAACTTAATACTCTAGATGCATGCTGGATAGCGGTCGATGAGTGGAGTAATAGTAGTAGATGCAGGCAGGAGTCGGTCTACTTGTCACGGATGTGATGCCTATATACATGATCATACCTAGATATTCTCATAACTATGCTCAGTTCTGTCAATTGGTCAACAGTAATTTGTTCACCACCGTAGAAATACTTATGCTCTTGAGAGAAGCCACTAGTGAAACCTATGTCCCCTGGGTCTATTCTCATCATACCAATCTCCATCACTTTATTATTGCTTTGCTTTTTACTTTACCTTTTACTTTTTACTTTGCATCTCTATACCAAAAATACCAAAAATATTATCTATCATCTCTATCAGATCTCACTCTCGTAAGTGACCGTGAAGGGAGCTATTGTTTTTGTGTAGGTACGAGGGACTCTCGCGTGGCCTCCTACTAGATTGATACCTTGGTTCTCAAAAACTGAGGGAAATACTTACGCTACTTTTCTGCATCATCCTCTCCTCTTCGGGGAAATCCAACGCAGTGCTCAAGAGGTAGCAGAGGGTGTTGGGGAACGTAGTAATTTCAAACAATTTCCTATGCACACGCAAGATCATGGTGATGCATAGCAACGAGAGGGGGGAGTGTTGTCTACGTACCCTCGTAGACCGTAAGCGGAAGCGTTATATCAATGCGGTTGATGTAGTCATACGTCTTCACGATCCGACCGATCCAAGCACCGAAAGCACGGCACCTCCGAGTTCTGCACATGTTCGGCTCGGTGACGTCCTCGCCTTCTCGATCCAGCAAGAGGGGCGAAGTAGTAGATGAGTTCCGGCAGCACGACGGTGTGGTGACGGTGTTGGTGAAGAACAATCTTCGCAGGGCTTCGCCTAAGCACTACGAAAACTATGACGGAGGATAAACTAGAGGAGACGGGGTTGCCGGCACACGGCTTGGTGTTTCTTGATGTCTTTTGGGTGCTAGCCCTACCCCTCTATTTATATGTTGAGCCTTGGGGTCGAAACTTGGAGTAAAAGCCTCCACAAAGTCGGTTTCACCCGAAAGGCAAGAGTCCTTCTCGGACTCCAGGGCCAGACGCCAGGGTTCCCGGCGTCTGGACCCAGACGCCAGGGGCCCTGGCATCTGGCCCCTGGACTCCGCAAAACTTCCTTTTGCGCTTTCCAAAAACCTCGTGGGCTTTCCCCTTTGGCCCAGATAAAGTGTTCTCATGCCCAAACATTTCGGGAAACATCCGGAACCCCTTCCGATGGATTCCGGAACCTTTCCGGAGATCAAACACTAGTATCCACATATATCAATCTTTACTTCCGGACCATTCCGGAGTTCCTCGTCATATCTGTGATCTCATCCAAAACTCCGAACAACATTTGGTCACCAACATACATAACTCATAGTACTATATCGTCAACGAATGTTAAGCATGCGGACCCTACGGGTTCGAGAACTATATAGACATGACCGAGACACCTCTCTTGTCAATAACCAATAGCGGGACCTGGATGCCCATATTGGCTCCTACATATTCTATGAAAATCTTTATCGGTCAGACCGCATAACAACATACGTGGTTCCCTTTGTCATCGGTATGTTACTTGCCCGAGATTCGATCGTCGGCATCTCAATACCTAGTTCAATCTCGTTACCGGCAAGTCTCTTTACTCGTTCCGTAATACATAATCTCACAACTAACTCATTAGTTGCAATGCTTGCAAGGCTTAAGTGATGTGCATTACCGAGAGGGCCCAGAGATACCTCTCCGACAATCGGAGTGACAAATCCTAATCTCGAAATACGCCAACCCAACAAGTACCTTTGGATACACCTGTAGAGCTCCTTTATAATCACCCAGTTACGTTGTGACGTTTGGTAGCACACAAAGTGTTCCTCCGGTAAACGGGAGTTGCATAATCTCATAGTCATAGGAACATGTATAAGTCATGAAGAAAGCAATAGCAACATACTAAATGATCGATTGCTAAGCTAACGGAATGGGTCAAGTCAATCACATCATTCTCCTAATGATGTGATCCCGTTAATCAAATGACAACTCATGTCTATGGCTAGGAAACTTAACCATCTTTGATCAACGAGCTAGTCAAGTAGAGGCATACTAGTGACACTATGTTTGTCTATGTATTCACACATGTATTATGTTTCCGGTTAATACAATTCTAGCATGAATAATAAACATTTATCATGAAATAAGGAAATAAATAATAACTTTATTATTGCCTCTAGGGCATATTTCCTTCAGAGGGTGGCGGCCAAAGAGAAGAGGGCGGCACCCGAGGAGAGGAAGGTGGACCTACAGGAGAAAAAGGCCGCGGCCGAGGAGATGAAGATGGTCGAGGAGAAGGCACTCAAGTTTATGTTCATGGACACATCTACTCTTGATCCCAAGGCAAAGGCCTATGTTGAACTTTCTCGGGATGAAATGCTCATGAAAAAGCAAATGCTCATGAGGCAAATGATGATGGGAGGAGGCATGGGAGGTGACATGGGTGGCTACATGAACATGATGGGAGGTGCCATGAATGGTGCATTTGGCGGAAACATGGCAGGTGGCTTCGGTGGCAACATGGAAGGTGGCTTTGGTGGCATGGGAGGTGGCTTCGAAGGCAACATGACCAGTATGGGAGGTGGCTTTTGTGGCAACATGATGGGTGGCTATGGAGGTGGCTATGGCGGCAACATGACCGGCATGGGAGGCAATGAAGGTGCTTCCGGTCGTGCTCTCGGCAATGTTGCTTCACTGCTTTACAACGTCGACAAAGAAGCCGGTGATGATGATGATGATGATCGTACCACGGTTCGCAACACCGGTGGTGTTGATGACCCGCATGAATGATATCATGTGCATTTTTTGTAGGCCGAAAAACTTTGGGACATTGCACTTTTGGTAGAGGGATTTCAAACTATGATGATGGTGATGCACTTCTGTTAGGATTTGAACTATGATGACGATGCACTTTATTTCAAATTTTAAGTGATATTTGAATGCAAAACCGCGGCTGTACAGAGGCTGAACAATAGTCGCGCGGCTGCCGACCGGTTTTACATCTTTGTTTTGGACCATCTGTTGGAGTTGCTCATTTATTTACATCTCCGTTTTAGACTATCTGTTGGAGTTGAGCCTTTTTCAAAGATTTAAAAAGCATTTTTTGGTGCTTCAAATTTTTACATCATCGGTTTGGAGCACCAAAATATCTATTGGAGACGCTCTTACTTCTCCCCAACCCCCACCATTGGGACAGAGGTGTTGCCATAGGATTTAGTACCTCAATGATCAAACACCAACTATGCCCCGACATGGAGAAGGGGTTGCTCGACTGCAAAACAAATAAACTGAGTGGCGATGCTTAGTCTAGTTAGACCACTAGCATACCTTCAAGTGAGTGCCCTACATGTTGTACTGAAGGTTATCTTAGCTACAATGGTGCTATTTAATTACCATATGCCATCAATAGATTTGTCGAACCTATTGCAATATGCAAGACACATTTGACCAGAAAAAAGATAATGCAACATGCAAATGATTCAGTGACGAGTTCTTCGTAAACATGATAAATATGCTTTAGATTTTTTTTCCTATTTTCCTATATCTACAAGCCATAGATTGTTTTCAAGATATTTCTTATACCAAACACTTTAGATATCTATACTAAGTTATTTAAGGATGAACACAAAGTCAGGTAAACTATATTCATCCAAAGTGTAACAGAATAAACCGAGGAGGAATGTGAACTTTTATTTTCTTATAGGATATGGTTTAAATATTTTTTAAGGCACACTGCATTTAGAAACAACATGTATGCAAGTGTGGCAAATTAAGCTAAGAGCCATGCAATTTCTTTGTTCCTTATTTTCTCACATTTAATATGATTTGGTTCTATAAAAATCTAACGCGCAATGTACTGAAAAGAAACAATAATGCAACTTTTATTACAAAATACTATTTTAGTTACATAATATATTCAATATGATCATGATTTTAGAAAAATGTTTAGTGCACAAAATGTATAAGTTAGTAAGAATAACTATATTTATTTTGACTCTCCGGCACACAAAAGTAAATCAAAATTATGCATAGAAAATAAATACGAGAAACTATTGGAAAACATGGAACTAGCGCTACTTTCTTATGGAACCCGCGGTACTGAAAAATTATGGAATTCACTAGGGTGATACAAATTTAAAAGATACTACTGTAATAACCCATATTTTTTGGTTATTAATTTAAATTAAGATGAGTAATTAAATTTCTATTATCTGTTTAACATAAAATATTTGAGCAAATAAGATATGCTAGATTATTGATTCAAGCGATTAAAATAGAACTGTCATTTTTGCATGCATAAAATATTAGATGGATATAATTACACACTAAGTAAGTATGTATATGTGCACATAGACTAGCATCCATGCACTCACGTTATGGCATTAGCATGCAAAGTAATACAAATTAGTGGATAGTACAGGCTAGCTAGTAATGAGAAGATGGCCAAATACTAGAAGATGTGCATGCATGTAATGATGAGAATGCACACGTATGTACTATCCTTACAAGCTAAGTAAAATCCTATGCATGAGAGAGGCGACGTGGCTTCACATCAATGGAGTTGTGTTATGTTTGGCCAAGGGAGATGTGATAGTCGGAAGATATTTATCTGCATGGACACATGCATACATGCGCTGGCAGCATAGGAATGGCTAGGAAGCTCGAGCCATCTACGTGGAATTGCTACATGGTCAGGTTCAAGGGCCAGTTGTATTTCTTCACTGGAAGGGGCGTCGGCTAGTGACTTTTTACCAACTCGAAAGGTCAACCTGAAGGGTCAAGGGCCAAAGGGTCACTGCGGCTAGATATTTGAGTGTTTTTAGGTTGTGCTCGCTCCCTATATATAGTTGTTTGCTGCTGCTGCTCACTTCGCACCTCACACACTATTGGGAGAAGGAGAGAGACGCATAGAACCTGAGTTCAGATGAGAGGGCAGAGCGAGGAGGAGATGTTGCATCCACTGCATAGAAGGGATAATCAAGCTGTATATGCTATGTGTAGAACATAAATATACTATGATAACTGATGCGGTGTTATATACCGGCGGTCGATCGGAGGAAATATTTATCTGATGCCATGAAGAATAATTTCTAATATCTAGGCAAGTAGCTGCTTTGCTAAACTCCCTGATCTCGCCTTATTGTTGTCTTCCTTGATTATCTAGTAATATTATTGCACCTTGATCCTTGTTGATCCTGTGTTGATCCTTGAGAGAGGGATGTGTTTTCCTCATAATCCATTTGTTGACGGAATCGGAGTATTTTGGAGGAACTCATGAAAAGTCATGAGTGTATTGTCTTTGACTAATATTTCAATGATCCTATCGTTGATTCAAACATACATCCATCTATATTGGTGTCACGACGGCAAACATATTGTACCGGTCATAGTTCAGGTATGGGACTGTCTGAGTTCTCCGCTAAGGACGGACCTTGTTCAGGAACGTGTCAGTGATGGATCCGTAGGAGCGACCGACATCAGTAGGTCCAGGCGTCCGGGTCTTAGTGGATACAAGAGCTCTGCTTTTCTAGAACCTGTGTGGTTCTAGTCGAGGCTGTCGACGTCGAAGTACCCCTCTTAAGAGCGTAAAAGTGTGAAATTTCACCCCTGTGACTCCCGGGTTGGGAAGCTTGCGGTCATGTGTGGTGCCAATGATTTCTTGGTCCATTTTCATTATATCCGGTTATGATGTTCTTTTACCTATTTCCAATGAAATTGGCCCCAGCAATTTGTCACGTTATTTATGCTCCTTTAGATACAGTCAACCCGTTGTTACTGTATCAATATCCTTAAATTCTACTCTTGTTGAATAGTGAAGTACCTACTTGCTGAGTATGACTTGTCGTACTCACCCTTACTTTCTCTGTTGTTTTCTAGATGCAGACAATGTAACTTAAGCATGCCGAGAAGATGTCGTCGAAGAATAGGTTGGACCAATGGGTGGGAAACGACTAGAGAATATCATTTATTTTGGCTATCTGTAAATGTAAAGGAATTTGTATAGTTAATATATGAGCTTTTGTGATCCACTATTGGTTAATGACTGCTTTATCATGCCTTGCGTGACTATAGGCCTCTGGTCTATAGACACGCGGCGGCTGTCTCGGCTAGGCCCGGTCTTGGGGCGTGACAACTACAAACTTCTGAACTCACTAGCATGATGAAAAATAAAACAATAAATGACATAAATAAATAAGGCACTAAACTAAAGGCAAAAAACACCTGGCCATCAACTCTACGAGGATACCAACTACAAATAACTAGGAAGCATAGAACAAACTGTAAAAAGCAATGAGAAAGCTACCTGCCTACCTGAACACTAATTACATAGCACTAAAGTGCAGATTACACAACCTGAATAAAGTACCAACCTAAATTTCTAAGCTACTAAAAGTATCAACAGCTCACCGCAGCGGTTGCAAGTGAACACTACATTGGAACACTCAGCATGAAAGCCCCTTATACAAACTGAAACTGTGAAACACAAAAGTCAAAGGGGAAATAAACACATACATCCACACAAAAGACCATGAGACTCAAAAGGCCAGGGGATTGATCCACCTACATCTATATCAAAAGGGCCAACATAAAATCAAATGAGTAGGGGGGGTCTAAAACAAATTAGACGACCAGGGGTTCAAACAACAAACCACTACAAGGGGATAACCAAAAATCACCTCAAAATACATAACACTAGAAAGGGACCCACTGCTAAAACTATCAAACTCTACATCTACAACAAAGAAAGACCAGAACAGACGAATCGACCGCCTGCATCTACATCAAATGCTAGCGGAATCGAACGAATGCAACTAACATCAAACAACATGGGATTCAAATATCTGCATCGGTACCTACATGTACATCCACCACTGCATCCACACAAACACATATATCTTGAACAAACGCCAGTGAATCGAAGCAAACAACAGATCTGGAAAGGATTGAGCACAGAAACATGAAATCCAGTGGGAAATGGGGGAAGCCGACGACAACAAAACGAAACCATGAGGAACCGGAGCGGAAATCAAGCTGAAGAAGACTAAGAAATCGCATGAATTGTGAAGAAATCGCCTCCTGCGCTCTCACCTCCTCCGCAGCTGTAGGTTTCTCTCTCTCTCTCTACCCTTTTCGAATGGAAGTGGGGAAATGAAATTTCAGAAACAAAAGGGGGAAAGACAGCATACCAAAACAGACCATAACGGGCTCACCCGAAAAGAAAAACATGCCCGTCATGACAAAACCAGCCGAGAAGCGCCATCTCCCAGCGTGAATCTCCGCGCGAGTTTGAACAACCACATATTTGAATGAAAGCGAATTGAATTTCAGTTGATTGAAAAATAGCAAACCCGTACTTTTTTTACTTGCAGTAAACATGTCAAAAAAAAGTTATACATTTGCTATACTAGGCACCGGCCACAGAGCGAACACCATCGGGAGGACCATCTCATCCATGTGGCCGCCCGGGGCTCTCTCCACCTCTCCAATATGCACCGGGCTGCCCAAGTTTGTATCTCCAAACAATAAAATCTCAATACAACGACAATATAAATGAAATCTTTTAACATCATACATCATCTCAATTACAACAACTGCTCAAATGTGAATAATTAAAACAATCAAATGGTCCGGAATAAAAAGAATTGTTCAAATCACACATGAATACAAATAAGATCAAATGAATAAAATGGGAGTCTATCTCCCATACAGTTGCCACTGGTGCTCAATGAGATCATTACGGAGCTGGGTGTGTGTGGCATTGTCCTGAATCTTCTAGTAGGTCTCAAGAAATGCATTGATTTGATCTGGATTCCTGGCAGGCTTGACACGAACCAATATTTTCATAGTAAAACTCTAAGTTTAAATCCCTCTCATCCTCGATGATTATGTTGTGTAGAACTACACATGCACTCATGATATTTGAGAGGGATTTCTTATCCCAGAAGCAAGCAGGACCTCGAACAATGACAAACCGAGTTTGCAACACACCAAATGCCCTTTCAATATTCTTTCAGCATGCTTCTTGTGCTTGGGCAAAAATAGATTGTTTCCTGCCTTTTGGGTTACTGGCGGTCTTCACAAATATTGACCACAAACAATAGATACCACCGACAAGATAATACCCCATGGTATAATCATGTCCCTTGATGGTGTGGTTGCAGGTTGGAGCTTTTCCACTAGCTAGCTCAGCAAAAAGATGTACACTGCCACTACAAGATGAACATCACAATCTTTCAAATTTGGAAGAACTGATTTCTCAAGATTCGACCAATCTTCCGGATAGAATGACGTACATTGCCATAATTCCACTCCATGCACGCGCTAGAGTTGCTTTGCCCAAAAGATATGGAACATAATCCATATAAATTTAGGTAATTCTAGGTTTAATTGCGAAGTTAGAGCATCTCCTATAGAAGATGCAAATTTTAAGATGTAAAACTAGGTGTTGTATAATTTACATCTTCAAAAAGTGCTTTTTGCATCTTAAAAAAATGCCAACTCCAACAGATGATGCAAAACGGAGTTTAAAAGAGCAACTCCAATAGAAGATGCAAATGGAGATGTAAAACTAGACTTCAACTACTATTTCATTTGAAACCTATATTTTAAACATAGCAAATTCAACTACTACTTCATTTCAAACAATGGCGGGCCTCTCTTCTTCTTCTTCTTCTTCTTCTTCTTCTTCTTCTTCTTCTTCTTCTTCTTCGCTGTGATCTCCTCCATGCGAATGCCTCCCGGCATGAGCAACTCCGCAGCTGCCTGGGTCTTGATCTCCAGGAAGTTGAGGTCCTTCTTCGGCCTCCCGGCACGCCACACCGCCATGTCGTACGCACGTGCGGCCTCGTGGACGGTGGGGTAGGTCCCGAGCCAATAGCGGCGGCCGACGTCGCTAAAATCTTGCCCGAAGCTGTCGGAAGGCTTCGCCCTCACGCCGAAGAACCCCGTCTTGCCCCTCGGGGTCTTCCTCGACAGCATGGCGACGGCGGGGTGGGTCGGTGCGGCCGCGGGGCAAGGCGACGCAGCGACGGGGCGGGGCGTTGTGGACGGAGCTGGATTGGGGTGGCGGGGGATTGGGGCCGGCAGAGGAGGGTCGGTGTGACAAATCGGGTGGCGGAACCACGGCGTGTGGCGGCGGCCAGAAGTAGGGTGGGACAGCGACAGAGTGTGGCCGGCGGAGGAACGGCGGGGGCGATGAATCGGGCGGCGATGAGGCTGACTAGGCGGCGAGGAGAAGAGGACGAATCGAGTGGGGACGAGGCCGATTCGCGGCGTCAGGCGGCGCACGACGGCGGGGCCGGATCTGGCGAGGGGGCGGGCGCCCGACGGCGGCGGTTCGGCGGGAGGTGGATGGAAGAAGGGAGGGAAGTGAAAGGAAGCGGCGGTTGGCAAATATACATCTCCTATAGGTGGAGATGTAAGTATTGTAGTTTACATCTTCGGGAGGTGCAGACGTATTTTTTTAAGAAAAAAGGTTTCCCCCGCTTTATATTATAAAGCAACGAACCAAGCATCCAACACATCAGTACAGAGTACAATCAAGTCATAAAGTCACGCTGGGGGCACAGCAGGACAAGCCCAAAACAACGTTCTTCTCATACATATCAAGTGACATTGGCGACCTTTTTTTACCATCAAATCCTCACATACACACTATCTCCCTCCCTGTTCCTCACTCTCTCTCCCCTTCTCCCTCTCTCTCTCTAATACACACACACATATCCATCTTATTGGGTACGGGACCAAAATCCATCTATTTCACATACACACACTAGTGCATAATAATATGGATTATGTGTATTATATTTGCCATCACAACTGAGGGAATTAATTTCATGTAAATCAGCCAGCCACAGCTCCAAGAATACGCGGAGGAGGTGGCCCTGGTCGGCGTCGGTGCCGTGCGACACGGACCACGGGCCCGCTTCCAAGTGCGTCTGCGCGCCGGCCACCCACGCCGGGTCCTTCAAGTGCCGCTTCCACCGCACCAACTCCCAGGGCCACGGTCATGGCCAGGGCCAGGGAAGCCGCCCTTTTTCGCCCCCTTCACCGGCCGCGGCCAACGCGGTGCCGCGGCACCCGGCCTCGCCGTCCTCGGTGATGCAGCCCAAGCATCAGCCTCGAGAATTAAGAATGCTCGACAACAGAGAGGGAAGGGAAGACCATATACATGTCATAAGAAAGGGAGTTTATTTGCTGCTCCCTCGATGTATTGTTTCCTTTGTTTGGAGATTGATTACCATCCGTGAGTGAAGGTAAGGTTAATGTGATTGAGTGATTTTTCTGAAAATCAATTATTTGTTTTCTAATTAATGTGATTGAGTGATTTAAGGTAAGGTTAATTAATTTAGATTTGATCTTTAGAGATTGTTCGTGATTCATTCTACATTACTAAATAACTTGCACCACTATGGAATCTGTTCAGATTTTTTTCGTTGTGTGAGAGGGTGACGCGAAAATAAACTGATGAAGTGGGGGAGGGGACGAAAAAAATCTACAAAAAAAAACCAGTGAATGTGGGAGAAGGTACCAAAAAAACCATGGGAGGTGGGACGAAAAAAACCTGAAAGCGAGACTACCAACTGCTCCATTAGAAGTAGAGGTTAGTTATATGCAATTATGGAATTTGCGAAGATATGGTATGGACTATGTGTAGATATGGTATGGACTATGTAGAGTTGATAGAATTTCCGTGATCCACGGTGCATGCCAAACCTGTCACCAAAGGCACGTACGCACCCCTGGCGTACTATAACTATGGCACACCTCGTGTGGTTGATCGGTCATCAGATCCTAGTTTTGAGACCTAGAATCATCAGGGCAATGGTGTACCAGTAGATGTGGACGATGCGAGTGGCAAATTTGACAATTTTGATCTTGGGACGAAATCAATTTACGGAATGAACTGCCCGTGAAACTATTTCACAGCACTGACCCTTTTGTGTAGCGCCCGCCACGCAGGCGCCACACCCTACGGTGCAACGCCCAGCTCTGGGGCGTTGCACGCCTGTCCACCGTGGCAGCCCTTGGGCCCGCACCTAGTAGTGCAGGGCCTCCGAGCTAGGCGCCACACATGTAATATGCAGCGCTCGGCCCGTAGGCGCTGCACTGTGACTTATCCAGCGGCTTGGCCCCCCTCCCCCACTCCCCCAACCCACACACCCCAACCCGAGCTTTGCCCCCTCTCCCACTCTCTCCCCCTCTCAAATCCTCTCCCAAAACTTGCAAATTTGAAGAATTTGTCCGTGGATTTCGAAGTCATACCCTCCCTCAAGGTAATCTTCTCCGATCCCCTTGTTT
>NC_041386.1:583976579-584028068 GCF_002162155.2 Triticum dicoccoides
ATCCTCTCCCAAATCTTGCAAATTTGAAGAATTTGTCCGTGGATTTCGAAGTCATACCCTCCCTCAAGGTAATCTTCTCCGATCCCCTTGTTTTGATCCAAGTAATGCTAGTTTGGGGAAACCCTAGTTTTGTTTGGATCTAGAGATTTGCATGGAGATGTGAGATCTTTGTTTGCCAATTTCCTATGATTAGGCTTTGTTAGTATGTTAGGGTTATTCTTATGGGTGTTCTTATGTTGGTGCTAGGGTTAGGGTTATTGTTAGGGTTATGGTTAGGGTTAGGGTTATGGTTATGGTTAGGGTTGTTGTTTGATATATATATATTAGGGTTTGTATTCCGTGTTAATTCTTAAATTAGTACTCATGGAAGCAATGTTACGTTGTGTTGTTTGAATGCTTATAGGGATGGGAAGAACATGTGTGTTTGTTCATCATGGGGACAAAGACGCCTTCTTGAAAGGCAATATTGAACCGGATCCGGATGAGCTAGATATGGTGTTTGATAGTAGTCCTAGCTATGCGGAGCTCTTGCAACAAGTGAGGAAAGATTTGAATTGGATGGACCCTAGTGATATCGTTGAGTTGGAGGGAAGGCATAATGTAGGTTTTGGAATGCACATCCGTTGGAAGACAATGCATATCAACTCGGAGCAACGTTGGGTTGCATACAAGGAAACGGTGGCCGGTTCACTTGACAAAGCTCTTGAGTTATTTGCAACGAAGAAGGTTGATTCAAATTTGCATTTGGACTAGAACCGGAAACCCTCCCCTTTGGTTGCTAGTAGCCCCCCACCCTTGAAGCGAGATGAAATTGTTGAACCTCTTTTGACCCAAGAAGTGAGGCCAACATTGAGCCCGTTTACAAACAACCAAGATGAAGCTTTGCAAGAGGACAATGATGAGTATGCAGACGATGACAATGAAGTTGATCTCCATGACAACAATGTGGGTGATCTTGACAAATATCATTTGCAAGAGACAATGGACCATTCCTACCCTTTTTCCCGTGCATATGCATCGGATTCGGATGACGAAGGTCCCGATGAACAAGTTGATGAGGAGGGGTTCACGGTGAAGGAGGCCGAAGCTTTCGAGAAGGTATTCGGTCGGGATCACAAGACACCATTGTTCAAGGATGTTAGTCTCGCGGATGAAGCCGTGGTGGATGGTGGCAAATCTATATCTCTTGGGGTTAGGCTAAGCTCTCACCGTGATTTAGGAGACGACAAGAACCGGATTGCTAAAGGGTCTAAGTTCGAAACCTTCTTGGAATTGAAGATGTGGCTCGGCAACTACTCGGTTACGCATTATCGTCCACACAAGGTGGTGCACTCGGACGTCAATGTGTGCTACACGGTTGCATGTGCATGTGTAGATGAAATATGTCCGTGGATTGTGCGTGCAAGACCATGGAAAGGAGGTCCCGCTTGGCATGTAGTGAGTTGTGTGCCAACTCACATGTGCCGAGGCAAAAGGGTGGATGGCAAGATTGTGTCCCAAGACCATAGACAACTCACGTCCGAGTTCATCGCTTACAGGCTCTCCAACTCAATATCCACACTTCCAACAATGAGCGTCCAACATGTCATTGACCTTGTGAAAGCCATCTTTCATTACAAGGTGAAGTACGGCAAGGCATGGAAGGCGAAGCAAGCCGCATTTAAGATGTTGTATGGTACTTGGGAGGAAGCATACAACCGAATCCCTAGGTTGTTGTTAGCCATGGCCGCCACAAACCCGGGCATGGTTCATGTTGTCGAGCCTCATGGGCACCAAACAACGGTTTATGAAGGAAAGAAAGTCTGAGTATTTGGCCGTGCATTTTGGGCGTTCGAGCAATGCGTGAGGGCTTTCGAACACTGTAGGCCGGTCATCGCCATTGATGGCACGTTCTTGACCGGACAATACAAGGGCACCTTGTTGGTTGCGATAGCAAGTGATGCCAATAACCGGGTGTTGCCATTGGCATTTGCTTTGGTTGAGGCGGAGAACAATGAAAACTGGGAGTGGTTTATGCGTCTTTTGAGGACGAAGGTGTTACCCGCTCAAAGGGAAATTTGTGTCATATCGGATCGGCATGCAGGAATTCTTAACACGGTGGAGATTGACATTCCCGGGCATGCTCCGTTGCACCATCGATGGTGCATGAGGCACTTTTGTTCGAACTTCTATAGGGCATGTGGCCTTAAGGAGTTGGCCGATGATCTTCAAGATTGTTGTCTTGCTTTCTCCGAGAAGCGGTTCGCCACTTTGTTGAACAAATTGCTCGCACACAAAAAACTTGATCACAGGGGTCAAGACTTTATGAATAGGCACATTCAACACCGGAACAAGTGGGCACATGCTTTTGATGAAGATGGCCGAAGATTCGGTCAAATGACAAGCAATATGGCCGAATGCTTCAATAGGGTGCTCAAAGGTGCACGTGGATTACCCGAGACGGCAATAGTTTAATACACATTTGACAAGATGAATGCGTACTTTCTAAAGTACTCAATGGAAACTGATGCACAGATAGCGGGTGAGAACCCGCGCAAGTACAAGTACAAGTTCCTGTTGGGGAACATAGTAATTTCAAAAAAATTCCTACGCACATGCAAGATCATGGTGATGCATAGCAACGAGAAGGGGAGAGTGTGATCTACGTACCCTTGTAGATCGACAACGGAAGCGTTTGGTTGATGTAGTCGTACGTCTCCATGGCCCGACCGATCAAGCACCGAAACTACAGCACCTCCGAGTTCTAGCACACGTTCAGCTCGATGACGATCCCCGGGCTCCGATCCAGCAAAGCGTCGGGGAGGAGTTCCGTCAGCACGACAACATGGTGACGATCTTGATGTTCTACCGTCGCAGGGCTTCGCCTAAGCACCGCTACAATATGATCGAGGTGGACTATGGTGGAAGGGGGCACCGCACACGGCTAAGGAACGATCACGAAGATCAACTTGTGTTCATGGGGTGCCCCTTGCCTCAGTATATAAAGGATGGAGGAGGAGGAGGCCGGCCAAGGCAATTGGTGCGGCCAGGATGTGGAGTCCTACTAGGACTCCAAGTCCTAGTAGGAGTCCACCAAGAGGGGAGGAAGGGAGAAGGAAGTGGAGAAGAAGGAAAGGTGGTCGGCCCCCTTTTCCCTAGTCCAATTCGGACTAGAGGGGAGGGGGGGCGCAGCAGCCCCTTGGCCCTTTCTCCTCTTCCCACTAAAGCCCATCAAGGCCCATTGCTTCTCCCGTAACTACCCGGTACTCCGAAAAATACCCGAATCACTCGGAACCTTTCCGATGTCCGAATATAGTCGTCCAATATATCAAACTTTACGTCTCGACCATTTCGAGACTCCTCGTCATGTCCCCGATCTCATCCGGGACTCCGAACTCCTTCGGTACATCAAAACTCATAAACTCATAATATAACTGTCATCGAAACCTTTAGCGTGCGGACCCTACGGGTTCGAGAACGATGTAGACATGACTGAGACATGTCTCCGGTCAATAACCAATAGCGGGACCTGGATGCCCATATTGGCTCCTACATATTCTACGAAGATCTTTATCGGTCAGACCGCATAACAACATACGTTGTTCCCTTTGTCATCGGTATGTTACTTGCCCGAGATTTGATCGTCGGTATCCAATACCTAGTTCAATCTCGTTACCGGCAAGTCTCTTTACTCGTTCTGTAATATATCATCCCGCAACTAACTCATTAGTTGCAATGCTTGCAAGGCTTAAGTGATGTGCATTACCGAGAGGGCCCAGAGATACCTCTCCGACAATCAGAGTGACAAATCCTAATCTCGAAATACGCCAACCCAACATGTACCTTTGGAGACACCTGTAGAGCTCCTTTATAATCACCCAGTTACGTTGTGATGTTTGGTACCACACAAAGTGTTCCTCCGGCAAACGGGAGTTGCATAATCTCATAGTCGTAGGAACATGTATAAGTCATGAAGAAAGCAATAGCAACATACTAAACGATCGGGTGCTAAGCTAATGGAATGGGTCATGTCAATCAGATCATTCATCTAATGATGTGATCCCGTTAATCAAATAACAACTCTTTGTCCATGGTTAGGAAACATAACCATCTTTGATTAACGAGCTAGTCAAGTAGAGGCATACTAGTGACACTCTGTTTGTCTATGTATTCACACATGTATTATGTTTCCGGTTAATACAATTCTACCATGAATAATAAACATTTATCATGATATAAGGAAATAAATAATAACTTTATTATTGCCTCTAGGGCATATTTCCTTCAGTCTCCCACTTGCACTAGAGTCAATAATCTAGATCACATCACCATGTGATTAACATCGATAGTTCACATCATCATGTGATTAACACCCATAGTTCACATCGCCACGTGACCAACACCCAAAGGGTTTACTAGATTCAGTAATCTAGTTCACATCGCTATGTGATTAATACCCAAAGAGTACTAAGGTATGATCATGTTTTGCTTGTGAGAGAATCTTAGTCAACGGGTCTGCCACATTCAGATCCACATGTATTTTGCAAATTTCTATGTCAACAATGCTCTGCATGGAGCTACTCTAGCCCACTTTCAATATGTATCTAGACCAAGACTTAGAGTCATCTAGATTAGTGTCAAAACTTGTATCGGCGTAACCCATTACGATGAACCTTTTTGTCACGTCCATAATCGAGAAACATATCCTTATTTCACTAAGGATAATTCTGACCGCTGTCTAGTGATCTACTCCTAGATCACTATTGTACTCCCTTGCCAAATCAGTGCAGGGTATACAATAGATCTGGTATACAGCATGACATACTTTATAGAACCTATGGCCAAGGCATAGGGAATGACTTTCATTCTCTTTCTATCTTCTACCGTGGTCGGGCTTTGAGTCTTACTCAACTTCACACCTTGTAATACAGGCAAGAACTCTTTCTTTGACTGCTCCTTTTTGAACTACTTCAAAATCTTGTCAAGGTATGTACTCATTGAAAAAACTTATCAAGCGTCTTGATCTATCTCTATAGATCTTGGAGCTCAATATGTAAGCAGCTTCACCGAAGTCTTTCTTTGAAAAACTTCTTTCAAACACTCCTTTATGCTTTACATAATAACTCTACATTATTTCCGATCAACAATATGTCATTCACATATACTTATCAGAAATGTTGTAGTGCTCCCACTCACTTTCTTGTAAATACAGGCTTCACCGCAAGTCTGTATAAAACTATATGCTTTGATCAACTCATCAAAGCGTATATTCCAATTCCGAGATGCTTGCACCAGTTCACAGATGGATCACTGGAGCTTGCACATTTTGTTAGCATCTTTCGGATTGACAAAACCTTCTGGTTGCATCATATACAACTCTTCTTTAATAAATCCATTAAGGAATGCAGTTTTGTTTATCCATTTGCCAGATTTCATAAAATGCGGCAATTACTAACATGATTCAGATAGACTCAAGCATAGATACGAGTGAGAAGCTCTCATCGTAGTCAACACCTTGAACTTGTCAAAAAACCTTTTGCGACAATTCTAGCTTTGTAGATAGTAACACTACTATCAGCGTCCGTCTTCCTCTTGAAGATCCATTTATTCTCAATTGCTTGCCAATCATCGGGCAAGTCAACCAAAGTCCAAACTTTGTTCTCATACATGGATCATATCTTAGATTTCATGGCCTCAAACCATTTCGCGGAATCTGGGCTCATCATCGCTTCCTCATAGTTCGTAGGTCCGTCATGGTCAAGTAACATGACCTCCAGAACAGGATTACCGTACCACTCTGGTGCGGATCTCACTCTGGTTTACCTACGAGATTTGGTAGTAACTTGATCTGAAGTTACATGATCATCATCATTAGCTTCCTCACTAATTGGTGTAGAAGTCACAAGAACAGATTTTTGTGATGAACTACTTTCCAATAAGGGAGAAGGTACAATTACCTTATCAAGTTTTCTACTTTCCTCCCACTCACTTCTTTCGAGAGAAACTCCTTCTCTGGAAAGGATCCATTCTTGGCAACGAATTTGCCTTCGGATCTGTGATAGAAGGTGTACCCAACAGTTTCCTTTGGGTATCCTATGAAGACATATTTCTTTGATTTGGTTTTGAGCTTATCAGGATGAAACCTTTTCATATAAGCATCACAATCCCAAACTTTAAGAAACGACAACTTTGGTTTCTTGCCAAACCACAGTTCAGATTGTGTCGTCTCAACGGATTTAGATGGTGCCCTTTTAAACGTGAATGCGGCTGTCTTTAATGCATAACCCCAAAACGATAGTGCTAAATCGGTAAGAAACATCATAGGTCGCACCATATCTAATAAAGTACGGTTATGACGTTCGGACACACCATTACATTGTGGTGTTCCAGGTGGCATGAGTAGTGAAACTATTTCACATTGTTTTTAACTGAAGACCAAACTCGTAACTCAAATATTTGTCTCCGCGATCAGATCGTAGAAACTTTATTTTCTTGTCACGATGATTTTCCACTTCACTCTGAAATTCTTTGAACTTTTCAAATATTTCAGACTTATGTTTCATCAAGTAGATATACCCATATCTGCTCAAAACATCTGTGAAGTTCAGAAAATAACGATACTTGCCGTGAGCCTTAATGAAGGAAATATGCCCTAGAGGCAATAATAAAGTTATTATTTATTTCCTTGTATCATGATAAATGTTTATTATTCATGCTAGAATTGTATTAACCGGAAACATAATACATGTGTGAATACATAGACAAACAGAGTGTCACTAGTGTGCCTCTACTTAACTAGCTCGTTAATCAAAGATGGTTATGTTTCCTAACCATGAACAAAGAGTTGTTATTTGATTAACGAGATCACATCATTAGTTGAATGATCTGATTGACATGACCTATTCCATTAGCTTAGCACCCGATCGTTTAGTATGTTGCTATTGCTTTCTTCATGACTTATACATGTTCCTATGACTATGAGATTATGAAACTCCCGTTTGCCGGAGGAACACTTTGTGTTCTACCAAACGTCACACCGTAACTAGGTGATTATAAAGGAGCTCTACAGGTGTCTCCAAAGGTACATGTTGGGTTGGCGTATTTCGAGATTAGGATTTGTCACTCCGATTGTCGGAGAGGTATCTCTGGGCCCTCTCGGTAATGCACATCACATAAGCCTTGCAAGCATTACAACTAATATGTTAGTTGTGAGATGATGTATTACGGAACGAGTAAAGAGACTTGTCGGTAATGAGATTGAACTAGGTATTGGATACCGACGATCGAATCTCGGACAAGTAACATACCGATGACAAAGGGAACAACGTATGTTGTTATGCGGTCTGACCGATAAAGATCTTCGTAGAATATGTAGGAGCCAATATGGGCATCCAGGTCCCGCTATTGGTTATTGACCGGAGACGTGTCCCGGTCATGTCTACATTGTTCTCGAACCGTAGGGTCCGCACACTTAACGTTACGATGACAGTTATTATGAGTTTATGCATTTTGATGTACCGAAGGTTGTTCGGAGTCCCGGATGTGATCACGGACATGACGAGGAGTCTCGAAATGGTCGAGACATAAAGATTGATATATTGGATGACTATATTCGGACACCGGAAGTGTTCCGGGGAAGTTTCGGATAAAACTGGAGCACCGGGGGGTTACCGGAACCCCCCGGGGGGTTAATGGGCCTCATGGGCCTAAAGTGGAGAAGAGGAAGGGGCTGCCGGGGCAGGCCACACGCCCCCTCTCCCCCTAGTCCGAATTGGACAAGGAGTGAGGGGCGGCGCCCCCCCCTTTTCCTTCTCTCCTTCCACCTCTCCTACTTGGACAAGGAAAGGGAGGGGAGTCGTACTCCCGGTAGGAGTAGGACTCCTCCTGCGTGCCTCCTCTAGGGCCGGCCGCACCCCCCCTTGGATCCTTTATATACGGAGGCAAGGGGGCACCCTAGGACACACAAGTTGATCTTCGTGATCGTTCCTT
Source organism: Triticum dicoccoides (assembly GCF_002162155.2). NCBI lineage: Eukaryota > Viridiplantae > Streptophyta > Magnoliopsida > Poales > Poaceae > Triticum > Triticum dicoccoides. The sequence goes on from NC_041386.1 coordinate 583,984,548, forward strand.
AGCCGTGTGCGGTGCCCCCTGCCACCATATTCCACCTCGATCATATCGTTGTAGTGCTTAGGCGAAGCCCTGCATCGGTAGAACATCATCATCGTCACCACGCCGTCGTGCTGACGGAACTCATCCCCGAAGCTTTGCTGGATCGGAGCCCGGAGAGTGTCATCGAGCTGTACGTGTGCTAAGAACTCGGAGGTGCCGGAGTAACGGTGCTTGGATCGGTCGGATCAGGAAGACGTACGACTACTTCCTCTACGTTGCGTCAACGCTTCCGTTTCGGTCTTCGAGGGTACGTAGACAACACTCTCCCCTCTTGTTGCTATGCATCACCATGATCTTGTGTGTGCGTAGGAATTTTTTTGAAATTACTACGTTTCCCAACAGTGGTATCAGAGCCTAGGTTTTATGGTTTGATGTTATATGCACGAGTAGAACACAAGTGGGTTGTGGGCGATATAAGTCATACTGCTTACCAGTATGTCATACTTTGGTTCAGCGGTATTGTTGGACGAAGCGGCCCAGACCGACATTACGCGTATGCTTACGCGAGACCGGTTCTCCCGACGTGCTTTGCACATAGGTGGCTTGCGGGTGACAGTTTCTCCAACTTTAGTTGAACCGAGTGTGGCTACGCCCGGTCCTTGCGAAGGTTAAAATAGCACCAACTTGACAAACTATCGTTGTGGTTTTGATGCGTAGGTAAGATTGGTTCTTGCTTAAGCCCGTAGCAGCCACGTAAAACTTGCAACAACAAAGTAGTGGACGTCTAACTTGTTTTTGCAGGGCATGTTATTGTGTGAGATGATCATGTTTTGTAACCGAGTTATCGGCAACTGGTAGGAGCCATATGGTTGTCGCTTTATTGTATGCAATGCAATCGCCCTGTAATGCTTACTTTATCTCTAAGCGGTAGCGATAGTCGTAGAAGCATAAGATTGGCGAGACGACAACGATGCTACGATGGAGATCAAGGTGTCGCGCCGGTGACGATGGTGATCATGACGGTGCTTCGGAGATGGAGATCACAAGCACAAGATAATGATGGCCATATCATATCACTTATATTGATTGCATGTGATGTTTATCCTTTTATGCATCTTATCTTGCTTTGATTGACGGTAGCATTATAAGATGATCTCTCACTAATTATCAAGAAGTGTTCTCCCTGAGTATGCACCGTTGCCAAAGTTCGTCGTGCCCAGACACCACGTGATGATCGGGTGTGATAAGCTCTACGTCCATCTACAACGGGTGCAAGCCAGTTTTGCACACGCAGAATACTCGGGTTATACTTGACGAGCCTAGCATATGCATATATGGCCTCGGAACACGGAGACCGAAAGGTCGAGCGTGAATCATATAGTAGATATGATCAACATAATGATGTTCACCATTGAAGACTAATCCATTTCACGTGATGATCGGTTATGGTTTAGTTGATTTGGATCAGGTAATCACTTAGAAGATTAGAGGGATGTCTATCTAAGTGGGAGTTCTTAAGTAATATGATCAATTGAACTTAAATTTATCATGAACTTAGTCCCTGATAGTATCTTGCTTGTTTATGTTGATTGTAGATAGATGGCCCGTGCTGTTGTTCCGTTGAATTTTAATGCGTTCCTTGAGAAAGCAAAGTTGAAAGATGATGGTAGCAATTACACGGACTGGGTCCGTAACTTGAGGATTATCCTCATTGCTGCACAGAAGAATTACGTCCTGGAAGCATCGCTGGGTGCCAGGCCTGCTGCTGGAGCAACACCAGATGTTATGAACGTCTGGCAGAGCAAAGCTGATGACTACTCAATAGTTCAGTGTGCCATGCTTTACGGCTTAGAATCGGGACTTCAACGACGTTTCGAACGTCATGGAGCATATGAGATGTTCCAGGAGTTGAAGTTAATATTTCAAGCAAATGCCCGGATTGAGAGATATGAAGTCTCCAATAAGTTCTATAGCTGCAAGATGGAGGAGAACAGTTCTGTCAGTGAGCATATACTCAAAATGTCTGGGTATAATAATCACTTGATTCAATTGGGAGTTAATCTTCCAGATGATTGCGTCATTGACAAAATTCTCCAATCACTGCCACCAAGCTACAAGAGCTTCGTGATGAACTATAGTATGCAAGGGATGAATAAGACTATTCCCGAGCTCTTCGCAATGTTGAAAGCTGCGGAGGTAGAAATCAAAAAGGAGCATCAAGTGTTGATGGTCAACAAGACCACTAGTTTCAAGAAAAAGGGCAAAGGGAAGAAGAAGGGGAACTTCAAGAAGAACAGCAAGCAAGTTGCTGCTCAAGAGAAGAAACCCAAGTCTGGACCTAAGCCTGAAACTGAGTGCTTCTACTGCAAGCAGACTGGTCACTGGAAGCGGAACTGCCCCAAGTATTTGGCGGATAAGAAGGATGGCAAGGCGAACAAAGGTATATGTGATATACATGTTATTGATGTGTACCTTACTAGAGCTCGCAGTAGCACCTGGGTATTTGATACTGGTTCTGTTGCTAATATTTGCAACTCGAAACAGGGACTACGGATTAAGCGAACACTGGCAAAGGACGAGGTGACGATGCGCGTGGGAAATGGTTCCAAAGTCGATGTGATCGCGGTCGGCACGCTACCTCTACATCTACCTTCGGGATTAGTATTAGACCTAAATAATTGTTATTTGGTGCCAGCGTTGAGCATGAACATTATATCTGGATCTTGTTTGATGCGAGACGGTTATTCATTTAAATCAGAGAATAATGGTTGTTCTATTTATATGAGTAATATCTTATATGGTCATGCACCTTTGGAGAGTGGTCTATTTCTGATGAATCTCGATAGTAGTGATACACATATTCATAATGTTGAAGCCAAAATATGCAGATTTGATAATGATAGTGCAACTTATTTGTGGCACTGCCGTTTAGGTCATATCGGTGTAAAGCGCATGAAGAAACTCCATACTGATGGACTTTTGGAGCCACTTGATTATGAATCACTTGGTACTTGCGAACCGTGCCTCATGGGCAAGATGACTAAAACACCGTTCTCCGGTACAATGGAGAGAGCAACAGATTTGTTGGAAATCATACATACAAATGTATGTGGTCCAATGAATATTGAGGCTCGTGGCGGATATCGTTATTTTCTCACCTTCACAGATGACTTAAGCAGATATGGGCATATCTACTTAATGAAACATAAGTCTGAAACATTTGAAAAGTTCAAAGAATTTCAGAGTGAAGTTGAAAATCATCGTAACAAGAAAATAAAGTTTCTACGATCTGATCGTGGAGGAGAATATTTGATTTACGAGTTTGGTGTACATTTGAAACAATGCGGAATAGTTTCGCAACTCACGCCACCCAGAACACCATAGCGTAATGGTGTGTCCGAACGTCGTAATCGTACTTTACTAGATATGGTGCGATCTATGATGTCTCTTACTGATTTACCGCTATCATTTTGGGGTTATGCTTTAGAGACGGCCGCATTCACGCTAAATAGGGCACCATCAAAATCTGTTGAGATGACGCCTTATGAACTATGGTTTGGCAAGAAACCAAAGTTGTCGTTTCTTAAAGTTTGGGGCTGCGATGCTTATGTGAAAAAGCTTCAACCTGATAAGCTCGAACCCAAATCGGAGAAATGTGTCTTCATAGGATACCCAAAGGAAACTGTTGGGTACACCTTCTATCACAGATCCGAAGGCAAGACATTCGTTGCTAAGAATGGATCCTTTCTAGAGAAGGAGTTTCTCTCGAAAGAAATGAGTGGGAGGAAAGTAGAACTTGACGAGGTAACTGTACCTGCTCCTTTATTGGAAAGTAGTGCATCATAGAGAACTATTTCAGTGACACCTACACCAGTTAGTGAGGAAGCTAATGATGATGATCATGAAACTTCAGAACAAGATACTACTGAACCCCGTAGATCAACCAGAGTAAGATCCGCACCAGAGTGGTACGGTAATCCTGTTCTGGAAGTCGTGCTACTAGATCATGATGAACCTACGAACTATGAAGAAGCGATGGTGAGCCCAGATTCCGCAAAATGGCTTGAAGCCATGAAATCTGAGATGGGATCCATGTATGAGAACAATGTATGGACTTTGGTTGACTTGCCCGATGATCGGCAAGCAATTGAGAATAAATGGATCTTCAAGAAGAAGACTGACGCTGACGGTAATATTACTGTCTACAAAGCTCGACTTGTCGCAAAAGGTTTTCGGCAAGTTCAAGGGATTGACTACGATGAGACCTTCTCACCCGTAGCGATGCTTAAGTCTGTCCGAATCATGTTAGCAATTGCCGCATTTTATGATTATGAAATTTGGCAGATGGATGTCAAAACTGCATTCCTAAATGGATTTCTGGAAGAAGAGTTGTATATGATGCAACCAGAAGGTTTTGTCGATCCAAAGGGAGCTAACAAAGTGTGCAAGCTCCAGCGATCCATTTATGGACTGGTGCAAGCCTCTCGGAGTTGGAATAAACGCTTTGATAGTGTGATCAAAGCATTTGGTTTTATACAGACTTTTGGAGAAGCCTATATTTACAAGAAAGTGAGTGGGAGCTCAGTAGCATTTCTGATATTATATGTGGATGACATATTACTAATTGGAAATGATATAGAATTTCTGGATAGCATAAAGGGATACTTGAATAAGAGTTTTTCAATGAAAGACCTCGGTGAAGCTGCTTACATATTGGGCATTAAGATCTATAGAGATAGATCAAGACGCTTAATTGGACTTTCACAAAGCACATACCTTGACAAAGTTTTGAAGAAGTTCAAAATGGATCAAGCAAAGAAAGGATTCTTGCCTGTGTTACAAGGTATAAAGTTGGGTAAGACTCAATGCCCGACCACTGCAGAAGATTGAGAGAAAATAAAAGATGTTCCCTATGCTTCAGGCATAGGCTCTATCATGTATGCAATGCTGTGTACCAGACCTGATGTGTGCCTTGCTATAAGTTTAGCAGGGAGGTACGAAAGTAATCCAGGAGTGGATCACTGGACAGCGGTCAAGAACATCCAGAAGTACCTGAAAAGGACTAAGGATATGTTTCTCGTATATGGAGGTGACAAAGAGCTCATCGTAAACGGTTACGTTGATGCAAGCTTTGACACTGATCCGGAAGATTCTAAATCGCAAACCGGATACGTGTTTACATTAAACGGTGGAGCTGTCAGTTGGTGCAGTTCTAAACAAAGTGTCGTGGCGGGATCTGCATGTGAAGCGGAGTACATAGCTGATTCGGAAGCAGCAAATGAAGGAGTCTGGATGAAGGAGTTCATATCCGGTCTGGGTGTCATACCTAGTGCATCGGGTCCAATGAAAATCTTTTGTGACAATACTGGTGCAATTGTCTTGGCAAAGGAATCCAGATTTCACAAGAGAACCAAGCACATCAAGAGACGCTTCAATTCCATCCGGGATCTAGTCCAGGTGGGAGACATAGAGATTTGCAAGATACATACGGATCTGAATGTAGCAGACCCGTTGACTAAGCCTCTTCCACGAGCAAAACATGATCAACACCAAAGCTCCATGGGTGTTAGAATCATTACTCTGTAATCTAGATTATTGACTCTAGTGCAAGTGGGAGACTGAAGGAAATATGCCCTAGAGGCAATAATAAAGTTATTATTTATTTCCTTGTATCATGATAAATGTTTATTATTCATGCTAGAATTGTATTAACCGGAAACATAATACATGTGTGAATACATAGACAAACAGAGTGTCACTAGTATGCCTCTACTTGACTAGCTCGTTAATCAAAGATGGTTATGTTTCCTAACCATGAACAAAGAGTTGTTATTTGATTAACAAGATCACATCATTAGTTGAATGATCTGATTGACATGACCTATTCCATTAGCTTAGCACCCGATCGTTTAGTATGTTGCTATTGCTTTCTTCATGACTTATACATGTTCCTATGACTATGAGATTATGCAACTCCTGTTTGCCGGAGGAACACTTTGTGTGCTACCAAACGTCACAACGTAACTGGGTGATTATAAAGGAGCTCTACAGGTGTCTCCAAAGGTACATGTTGGGTTGGCGTATTTCGAGATTAGGATTTGTCACTCCGATTGTCGGAGAGGTATCTCTGGGCCCTCTCGGTAATGCACATCACATAAGCCTTGCAAGCATTACAACTAATATGTTAGTTGTGAGATGATTTATTATGGAACGAGTAAAGAGACTTGTCGGTAACGAGATTGAACTAGGTATTGGATACCGACGATCGAATCTCGGACAAGTAACATACCGATGACAAAGGGAACAACGTATGTTGTTATGCGGTCTGACCGATAAAGATCTTCGTAGAATATGTAGGAGCCAATATGGGCATCCAGGTCCCGCTATTGGTTATTGACCGGAGACGTCTCCCGGTCATGTCTACATTGTTCTCGAACCGTAGGGTCTGCACGCTTAATGTTACGATGACAGTTATTATGAGTTTATGCATTTTGATGTACCGAAGGTTGTTCGGAGTCCCGGATGTGATCACGGACATGACGAGGAGTCTCGAAATGGTCGAGACATAAAGATTGATATATTGGACAACTATATTCGGACACCGGAAGTGTTCCGGGGAAGTTTCGGATAAAACCGGAGCACCGGGGGGTTACCGGAACCCCCCGGGGGGTTAATGGGCCTCATGGGACTAAAGTGGAGACGAGGAAGGGGCTGCCAGGGCAGGCCGCGCGCCCCCTCTCCCCCTAGTCCGAATTGGACAAGGAGGGAGGGGCGGCGCCCCCCCTTTTCCTTCTCTCCTTCCGCCTCTCCTACTTGGACAAGGAAAGGGAGGGGAGTCCTACTCCCGGTAGGAGTAGGACTCCTCCTGCGCGCCTCCTCTAGGGCCGGCCGCACCCCCCCTTGGATCCTTTATATACGGAGGCAAGGGGGCACCCTAGGACACACAAGTTGATCTTCGTGATCGTTCCTTAGCCGTGTGCGGTGCCCCCTGCCACCATATTCCACCTCGATCATATCGTTGTAGTGCTTAGGCGAAGCCCTGTGTCGGTAGAACATCATCATCGTCACCACGCCGTCGTGCTGACGGAAGTCATCCCCGAAGCTTTGCTGGATCGGAGCCCGGGGAGTGTCATCGAGCTGTACATGTGCTAAGAACTCGGAGGTGCCGGAGTAACGGTGCTTGGATCGGTCGGATCGGGAAGACGTACGACTACTTCCTCTATGTTGCGTCAACGCTTCCATTTCGGTCTACGAGGGTACGTAGACAACACTCTCCCCCTCTCGTTGCTATGCATCACCATGATCTTGTGTGTGCGTAGGAATTTTTTTGAAATTACTACGTTTCCCAACACTTAACACTCATCGGACTGCATACATCAGTATGTATTATTTCCAATATGTCAGTTGCTCGCTCCGGAGAATGGAGTCTTAGTCATCTTGCCTATGAGGCATGGTTCGCAAGCATCAACTGATTCATAATCAAGTGATTCTAAAAGCCCATCAGCATGGAGTTTCTTCATGTGCTTTACACCAATATGACCTAAACGGTAGTGCCACAAATAAGTTGCACTATCATTATTAACTTTGCATCTTTTGGTTTCAATATTATGATTATGTGTATCACTACGATCGAGATCTAACGAACTATTTTCATTGGGTGTGTAACCATATAAGGTTTTATTCATGTAAACAGAACAACAATTTATTCTCTTACTTAAATGAATAACCGTATTACAATAAACATGATCAAATCATATTCATGCTCAACGCAAACACCAAATAACACTTATTTAGGTTCAACACTAATCCCAAAATTATAGGGAGTGTGCGATGATGATCATATCAATCTTGGAACCACTTCCAACACACATCGTCACTTCACCCTTAACTAGCCTCTGTTTATTCTGCAACTCCCGTTTCGAGTTACTAATCTTAGCAACTGAACTAGTATCAAATACTTAGGGGTTGCTATAAACACTAGTAAAGTACACATCAATAACATGTATATCAAATATACTTATGTTCACTTTGCCATCCTTCTTATCTGCCAATCACTTGGGGTAGTTCCGCTTCCAGTGACCAGTCCCTTTGCAGTAGAAGCACTTAGTCTCAGGCTTAGGACCAGACTTGGGCTTCTTCACTTGAGCAGCAACTTGCTTGCTGTTCTTCTTGAAGTTCCCCTTCTTTCCTTTGCCCTTTTCTTGAAACTAGTGGTCTTGTTAACCATCAACACTTGATGTTTTTCTTGATTTCTACCTTCGTCGATTTCAGCATCACGAAGAGCTTGGGAATTGTTTCCGTTATCCCTTGCATATCATAGTTCATCACGAAGTTCTACTAACTTGGTGATGGTGACTAGAGAATTCTGTCAATCACTATCTTATCTGGAAGATTAACTTCCACTTGATTCAAGTGATTGTAGTACCCAGACAATCTGAGCACATGCTCACTAGTTGAGCGATTCTCCTCCATCTTTTAGCTACAGAACTTGTTGGAGACTTCATATCTCTCAACTCGGGTATTTGCTTGAAATATTAACTTCAACTCCTGGAACATCTCATATGGTCCATGACGTTCAAAACGTCTTTGAAGTCCCGATTCTAAGCCGTTAAGCATGGTGCACTAAACTATCAAGTAGTCATCATATTGAGCTAGCCAAACGTTCATAACGTCTGCATCTGCTCTTGCAATAGGTCTGTCACCTAGCGGTGCATCAAGGACATAATTCTTCTGTGCAGCAACGAGGATAAACCTCAGATCACGGATCCAATCCGCATCATTGCTACTAACATCTTTCAACACAATTTTTCTCTAGGAACATATAAAAATAAACATATGAAAGCAACAACGCGAGCTATTGATCTACAACATAGATATGCTAATACTACCAGGACTAAGTTCATGATAAATTAAAGTTCAATTAATCATATTACTTAAGAACTCCCACTTAGATAGACATCCCTCTAATCCTCTAAGTGATCACGTGATCCAAATCAACTAAACCATGTCCGATCATCACGTGAGATGGAGTAGTTTCATTGGTGAACATCACTATGTTGATCATATCTACTATATGATTCACGCTCGACCTTTCGGTCTCCGTGTTCCAAGGCCATATCTGTATATGCTTGGCTCGTCAAGTATAACCTGAGTATTCCGCGTGTGCAACTGTTTTGCACCCGTTGTATTTGAACGTAGAGTCTATCACACCCGATCATCACGTGGTGTCTCTGCACGAAGAACTTTCGCAACAATGCATACTCAGGGAGAACACTTCTTGATAATTAGTGAGAGATCATCTTATAATGCTACCGTCAATCAAAGCAAGATAAGATGCATAAAAGATAAACATCATATGCAATCAATATAAGTGATATGATATGGCCATCATCATCCTGTGCTTGTGATCTCCATCTTCGAAGCACCGTCATGATCATCATCATCAACGGCGCGACACCTTGATCTCCATCGTAGCATCGTTGTCGTCTCGCCAATCTTATGCCTCCACGACTATCACTACCGCTTAGTGATAAAGTAAAGCATTACAGCGCGATTGCATTGCATACAATAAAGAGACAACCATATGGCTCCTGCCAGTTGCCGATAACTCGGTTACAAAACATGATCATCTCATACAATAAAATTTAGCATCATGTCTTGACCATATCACATCACAACATGCCCTACAAAAACAAGTTAGACGTCCTCTACTTTGTTGTTGCAAGTTTTACGTGGCTGCTACGGGCTTAAGCAAGAACCAATCTTACCTACGCATCAAAACCACAACGATAGTTTGTCAAGTTGGTGTTGTTTTAACCTTCGCAAGGACCGGGCGTAGCCACACTCGGTTCAACTAAAGTTGGAGAAACTGTCACCCGCAAGCCACCTCTGTGCAAAGCACGTCGGGAGAACGGGTCTCGCGTAATGTTGGTCCGGGCCGCTTCGTCCAACAATACCGCCGAACCAAAGTATGACATGCTGGTAAGCAGTATGACTTATATCGCCCAAAACTCACTTGTGTTCTACTCGTGCATATAACATCAACATATAAAACCTAGGCTCTGATACCACTATTGTGGAACGTAGTAATTTCAAAAAAATTCCTACGCACACGCAAGATCATGGTGATGCATAGCAACGAGAAGGGGAGAGTGTGATCTACGTACCCTTTAAGATCGACAACGGAAGTGTTTGGTTGATGTAGCCGTACGTCTCCACGGCCCGACCGATCAAGCACCGAAACTACGGCACCTCCGAGTTCTAGCACACGTTCAGCTCGATGACGATCCCAGGGCTCCGATCCAGCAAAGCGTCGGGGATGAGTTCCGTCAGCACGACGGCGTGGTGACGATCTTGATGTTCTACCATCGCAGGGCTTCGCCTGAGCACCGCTACAATATGATCGAGGTGGACTATGGTGGAAGGGGGCACCGCACACGGCTAAGGAACGATCACGAAGATCAACTTGTGTTCATGGGGTGCCCCTTGCCTCAGTATATAAAGGATGGAGGAGGAGGAGGCCGGCCAAGGCAATTGGTGCGGCCAGGATGTGGAGTCCTACTAGGACTCCAAGTCCTAGTAGGAGTCCACCAAGAGGGGAGGAAGGGAGAAGGAAGTGGAGGAGAAGGAAAGGTGGCCGGCCCCCTTTTCCCTAGTCCAATTCGGACTAGAGGGGAGGGGGGCGCATCAGCCCCTTGGCCCTTTCTCTTCTTCCCACCAAAGCCCATCAAGGCCCATTGCTTCTCCCGTAACTACCCGATACTCCGAAAAATACCCGAATCACTCGGAACCTTTCCGATGTCCGAATATAGTCGTCCAATATATCGATCTTTACGTATCGACTATTTCGAGACTCCTCGTCATGTCCCCGATCTCATCTGGGACTCCGAACTCCTTCGGTACATCAAAACTCATAAACTCATAATATAACTGTCATCGAAACCTTAAGCGTGCGGACCCTACGGGTTCGAGAACGATGTAGACATGACCGAGACATGTCTCCGGTCAATAACCAATAGCGGGACCTGGATGCCCATATTGGCTCCTACATATTCTACGAAGATCTTTATCGGTCAGACCGCATAACAACATACGTTATTCCCTTTGTCATCGGTATGTTACTTGCCCGAGATTTGATCGTAGGTATCCAATACCTAGTTCAATCTCGTTACCGGCAAGTCTCTTTACTCGTTCTGTAATACATCATCCCGCAACTAACTCATTAGTTGCAATGCTTGCAAGGCTTAAGTGATGTGCATTACCGAGAGGGCCCAGAGATACCTCTCCGACAATCGGAGTGACAAATCCTAATCTCGAAATACGCCAACCCAACATGTACCTTTGGAGACACCTGTAGAGCTCCTTTATAATCACCCAGTTACGTTGTGACGTTTGGTAGCACACAAAGTGTTCCTCCGGCAAACGGGAGTTGCATAATCTCATAGTCATAGGAACATGTATAAGTCATGAAGAAAGCAATAGCAACATACTAAACGATCGGGTGCTAAGCTAATGGAATGGGTCATGTCAATCAGATCATTCATCTAATGATGTGATCCCGTTAATCAAATAACAACTCTTTGTCCATGGTTAGGAAACATAACCATCTTTGATTAACGAGCTAGTCAAGTAGAGGCATACTAGTGACACTCTGTTTGTCTATGTATTCACACATGTATTATGTTTCCGGTTAATACAATTCTAGCATGAATAATAAACATTTATCATGATATAAGGAAATAAATAATAACTTTATTATTGCCTCTAGGGCATATTTCCTTCAGTTCCCACCCAAGGTTGATGAATGGTTAGAATTTCAATCACGAAAGGCGGACTCAGAAGAAGCTATATTATATGACAACGAAGAGTGGAAGTATGAAGTGAAAGAGCCAGGAGGAACCACAAATGATGGCCGGCAACATGGAGGTCGGGCTTTCAAGGTGTCTTTAACACAATGTGATTTCTCTTGCGGGAGGCTATTGTTGCTTCATCTCCCATGCTCACATTTGTATACCGCCGGTCGCGTTAGAAATGTGGACATCAATCACCCACGCACCGTGAGGGAGTTGGAGTTCTCAATCATGACGGTCAAGAAAACATGGGCTCCCCGCTTTCACCCATACTTTGACCAATCACAATGGCCGGAGTTCCATGGAGTTCAACTATGGCCGGATCCGGAGTTGAAGGTTGTTAAACGGGGTAGACGTAAAACAAAGCGTCTTAGAGGCGACATGGATGGATGGGGCCATGGTGGCCGCAACGAAGCGGGAAACGATCAATTCCAAGAGCCTCGTGAGAGCTCCCGTTGTGGGGAATGCAAAGGTCATGGCCACAACAAAAGAAAATGTACGAAACCAAGGAAAAGGTCCAAGAAAAATGATGCAAGCACTAGCCAACAAGGAGCTACACAAGGAAGGCAACCAAGTGGTAGCCAACAAGTGCCAGGCCAACCAAGAGGTATCCAACAAGTGCGAAGGCAACAACGTGGTAGCCAACAAGTGCCAAGGCAACCAAGTGGGAGCCAACCTAGTGGTAGCCAACAAGTGCCAAGGAAACCAAGTGGGAGCCAACCTAGTGGTAGCCAACAAGTGCCAAGGCAACCAAGTGGGAGCCAACCTAGTGGTAGCCAACAAGTGCCAAGCCAACCAAGTGGTAGCCAACAAGTGCCAAGCCAACCAAGTGTTAGTCAAAGAGGATCTAGGCAACAAAGAGGTCGGCAACTAGGACTTACAAGAGGCCGTGGTGGTGGTAGTCTAGGCCGTGGTGGTGGTGTTGGCCGTGGTGATGGTCTTGGCCGTGGTGATGGTCTTGGCCTTGGTGATGGACTTGTCCGTGGTGATGGACAAGGGCAAGGTCGTTATAGAGGAATGTTTGGATACCTCGATGGACCATTTCCGTATGTTGCTCACTAACTATAATGTTTCAAATGTTCTTGTTTTTCATATGTTCTTCTTTTTCATATGTTCTTCTTTTACATGTGCTTCCATTTGTTTGTATTGTCTTTACTAACCATTATGTTTCACTCATTGTAGGTATGGCGGCTTCCCAACCCAACAAACCAACAATGAAGGAGGATGGCGAAGATGAGATGGCGGGATGGTGGGAGAAGGCTGCGAAGAAGCTTAGAGAGGAGGATGCAGCCAAGCTAAAGAAGAAGAAGGAAGAGGAGCTTGAGGAGAAGAGGAAGGCAAAAGAGAGAGCGTCAAATGTGATGCGCGCTAGGGAGCAAGCATTGGTGAGGAAATGTGAGGAGGCACAGAAGAAGTGTCAAAAGGATTTTGAAGAAGGAACCATGAAGCTTTGGTCAATTGCAGCTGAAAAAAAAGAGAGGGAGGATAAGATATTCATGGAGAGGGTGGTTAAGGAGGCCCACCTCATAAGGAAAAGGGAGGAGGAAGAGGAAGAAGAGAGGAAGAAGAAGAAGGGAAAGGGGCCTTGCTCTACGCAATAGAGCTATGTCATCTTCAACTTGCTTGTGGACGATAATCGTGTTATCCTCTAAACTATGCTCTTCGATTTGGTTGTGAACTACTATGTGTCATGAACTACTATCTCTCCTCCTCGATTTAGTTGTGAACTACTATGTGTCATGAACTACTATCTGTCCTCCTCGATTTGGTTGTGATCTACTATGTGTCGTGAAGTACTATGTATTATGAACTAGTATGTGTCGTGATCTACTATGTGTCGTGAAGTACTATGTATTGTGAACTACTATGTGTCACAGTTCTTTGCTTGCTATGTGTCGTGAACTACTATCTCTCCTCATCGGAATATGTGTGCATGTGCCAAAAATTTTGCTAAGTACAGGTGCAACGCCTAGCTCTGGGGTGTTGCACTGTAAAGTGTGGCGCCTCGAAGCTAGGCGCTGCAGCAGCTGTAGGTTGCAAACACTTTGTTTGCTCTCTGTTTAGCTCAGCCAGGAGTGCAACGCCTCAACGCTAGGCGTCACACTGTATAGTGCAGCGCCTGGCGCTGAGGCGTTGCATTCTTGGGTTGAGCTAAACAGAGAGCAAACATTCTGTTTGCAACCTACAGCCATTGCAGCGCCTAGCACCGAGGCGCCACACTGTACAATGCAATGCCTAGCTGTCGGGCGTTGCACTGTACAGTATGGAGCCTCCACGCTAGGCGCTGCAGCGGCTGCAGCTTGCAAACAAAGTAATTGCTCTCTGCTTAGCTCAGCCCAGGTGTGCAACGCCTCAGGGCTAGGCGCTCCACTATACAGTGTGACGCCTAGCCCTGAGGCGTTCCACCCTTCGGCTGAGCTAAGCAGAGAGCAAGGCGTTGCACTGTACAGTGTGGCGCCTCCACGCTAGGCGCTGCAGCGGCTGTAGCTTGCAAACTGTCATGCCCCAAGACCGGGCCTAGCCGAGACAGCCGCCGCGCGCCTATAGACCAGAGGCCTATAGTCACGCAAGGCATGATAAAGCAGGCATTAACCAATAGTGGATCACAAAAGCTCATATATTAACTATACAAATTCCTTTACATTTACAAATAGCCAAAATAAATGATATTCTCTAGTCGTTTCCCACCCATTGGTCCAACCTATTCTTCGACGACATCTTCTCGGCATGCTTAAGTTACATTGTCTGCATCTAGAAAACAACAGAGAAAGTAAGGGTGAGTACGACAAGTCATACTCAGCAAGTAGGTACTTCACTATTCAACAAGAGTAGAATTTAAGGATATTGATACAGTAACAACGGGTTGACTGTATCTAAAGGAGCATAAATAACGTGACAAATTGCTGGGGCCAATTTCATTGGAAATAGGTAAAAGAACATCATAACCGGATATAATGAAAATGGACCAAGAAATTATTGGCATTATACATGACCGCAAGCTTCCCAACCCGGGAGTCACAGGGGTGAAATTTCACACTTTTACGCTCTTAAGAGGGGTACTTCGACGTCGACAGCCTCGACTAGAACCACACAGGTTCTAGAAAAGCAGAGCTCTTGTATCCACTAAGACCCGGACGCCTGGACCTACTGATGTCGGTCGCTCCTACGGATCCATCACCGACACGTTCCTGAACAAGGTCCGTCCTTAGCGGAGAACTCAGACAGTCCCATACCTGAACTGTGACCGGTACAATATGTTTGCCGTCGCGACACCAATATAGATGGATGTATGTTTGAATCAATGATAGGATCATTGAAATATTAGTCAAAGACAATACACTCATGACTTTTCATGAGTTCCTCCAAAATACTCCGATTCCGTCAACAAATGGATTATGAGGAAAACACATCCCTCTCTCAAGGATCAACAAGGATCAACAAGGATCAAGGTGCGATAATATTACTAGATAATCAAGGAAGACAACAATAAGGCGAGATCAGGGAGTTTAGCAAAGAAGCTACTTGCCTAGATATTAGAAATTATTCTTCATGGCATCAGATAAATATTTCCTCCGATCAACCGCCGGTATATAACGCCGCATCAGTTATCATAGTATATTTATGTTCTACACATAGCATATACAGCTTGATTATCCCTTCTATGCAGTGGATGCAACATCTCCTCCTCGCTCTGCCCTCTCATCTGAACTCAGGTTCTATGCGTCTCTCTCCTTCTCCCAATAGTGTGTGAGGTGCGAAGTGAGCAGCAGCAGCAAACAACTATATATAGGGAGCGAGCACAACCTAAACACACTCAAATATCTAGCCGCAGTGACCCTTTGGCCCTTGACCCTTCAGATTGACCTTTCGAGTTGGTAAAAAGTCACTAGCCGACGCCCCTTCCAGTGAAGAAATACAACTGGCCCTTGAACCTGACCATGTAGCAATTCCACGTAGATGGCTCGAGCTTCCTAGCCATTCCTATGCTGCCAGCGCATGTATGCATGTGTCCATGCAGATAAATATCTTCCGACTATCACATCTCCCTTGGCCAAACATAACACAACTCCATTGATGTGAAGCCACGTCGCCTCTCTCATGCATAGGATTTTACTTAGCTTGTAAGGATAGTACATACGTGTGCATTCTCATCATTACATGCATGCACATCTTCTAGTATTTGGCCATCTTCTCATTACTAGCTAGCCTGTACTATTCACTAATTTGTACTCCCTCCGTTCCTAAATATAAGTCTTTGTAGAGATTTCACTATGGACTACATACGGAGCAAAATGAATGAATCTACACTTTAAAATGCATCTACATACATCCGTATGTGGTTCATAATGGAATCTCTCAAAAGACTTATATTTAGGAACGGAGGAAGTATTACTTTGCATGCTAATGCCATAACGTGAGTGCATGGATGCTAGTCTATGTGCACATATACATACTTACTTAGTGTGTAATTATATCCATCTAATATTTTATGCATGCAAAAATGACAGTTCTATTTTAATCGCTTGAATCAATAATCTAGCATATCTTATTTGCTCAAATATTTTATGTTAAACAGATAATAGAAATTTAATTACTCACCTTAATTTAAATTAATAACCAAAAAATATGGGTTATTACACAAACAGAATGTTTGCTCTCTGCTTAGCTCAGCCCAAGGGTGCAACGCCTCAGCGCTAGGTGCTGCACTATACAGTGTGACGCCTCCAAGCTAGGCGCTGCAGCGGCTGTAGCTTGTAAACTTGGTCATTATCAGGTACATTGCAACATTTCCTAGAATAAGCAGTCAGAAACTTTGCTAAGACAACAAGAATAGTCACAGTTGAACATTATTAAGACAACAGGTGCAACATAGAGGATCAAGTTCAACATTGCTAAGACGTCAACTCCAAGTTTAACATAACTAAGACATAGAAAGAGGATCAAGTTCAACATAGAGCTACCACAACTCCAAGTTCACCGACATAACAACTCCAAGTTCACCGACATAACAACTCCAAGTTCACCGACATTACAAATAAAGGACGATGGTTGGTTCCTAAGAAGAGCTAGTTACAAATAGAGCTAGTTCCTTGAGCGCTTTTTGGCTGCTCCCCCCCTCTTGCTGGCTAACTTCTTCACCTTCCTAGGAAGAGGAACACACTCCCGCTCCGGCTCCGGTTCCTCCATGTCATCGACATCGTCATCCAAATAGTCATCCAAAGCCGCCATCCGCGAGGTGCCGACCGTCCTTTTGCCTCTTTGGGTGAAGTCTTCAGGTGTGTACTTGTTGATTCCCGTCCTAGGCTTTAGCCTGTATGCAGACCTAACCTGGTACGTCCCCAAGGTCATATCATCAGCAACCTATGCATCAACAAAAGATATGGAAAGACCGTGTGTGAGGATATAGTTAGCAATGCATCAACAATTGGATATACATGCTCATGCATACCTCTTGGGTGACCACACCCACATCCTCATCCTCCAAATGATCACCATGGCTCTGGCCCGAAGCGGGATCTGATGGTGTCGCCGACCTAGACCGTTCTGGTGATACATACTCGGGGTCACGACAACCAAAAAGGTTTGATAGCTGCCTTAACTTTTGGCCCTGGCGTTGCAACATGTACAAGTGAATGAGACATCGAACGTAGAAACACATGTTAAGTACTAGTTTGAAGGAGATGTGAACCTTGATGAATGCTCGAAGTGCACCTTCTCCATCGCTTTTGCCAGCCGGGGTTGTTTCAAGAATAGTCTCGGTCTCATCAGCTGCTTTCTTGATCTGGGCACACTATGAACAGAAATGGTATTAACGTGTTAGGCAAGCGAAGATGTGAATAGTGTGAATGAAAAGCAAAGAGGGAAAATACCACAAAGTTCATCATTGGAGCTAAAGGGATCACTGAGTTGCCTTTCCTGACTAATGCGTTGTACTGGTGTTGGGCTACCTCATCAAAAACAGTGGGTTCTTCCAAAATCTCCTCAACATACGTCGGCTTGCATACCTCCACACGGGTACTTGCAAGAAACCATATGAGATAGTTGTTGAACACTACAGGGCAGTGCTCACGAAGCTGGACTCCTTTTCCATCCCTAGCTTTCTCCACACTAAGCGCAAACTGTACTACATACTTTCTGTGATGCTTGTCCCAATCCTTAATCTTCCGCTGCCTTTTCCTATCCAACCTGCAAGTTAGAAACATAATATTAGTAGCATCGAAACTGCCGAGAAGCTGCTCAAGGTTAATTATATCTTACGCATGTAGCAACTTGTCCGTGTCCTCCCACTCCGGCGGATGTGCCTGGAACAAACCAAACTGACGGCGCACTCGATGTGGGAGGTGAAGCTCAACCTCCCAGTTGCATATGAGTGGGCACCGCATACGCCAGAGATCCCTATCCCTAGTGCACATCGGATTCAGCCTGAACTCTAAAGGGTTACCAAAACTATCTCCTGTTCCATACGGCTCCCATATCACCTGCAAAATGGGATAGAATGCAAAATTGATATCGACTTGCAATAGAAGCATCATAATCATTTATGCAATGTCAATTCACCTGCTCAGGCGTGATCGCGTCAAGCTCGCTCTGGTACAACTTGTACATGACCGAGGGATCATTTGTCGTCTCATTTAACACATCCCACTTGTAAGCCCAAGTGGGTAGTCGTAGTAGGTCGCCTTTGTCGTCTCAATCATCGTACTTCACCTTCTTCGGACGTCCAACTGGCAAACGCTCCCAGCTCCATATGGAAAGTGCGAGCAAACAACCACCAATACCTCCAGATGACCTACAACAGGCTTCGTCCAACTGCACATTAAAGAGAACATGATTCAATTAAGAGCAAGATCGCATTCATAATGTACCAATGAAGTGAAAAGGAAACAACTTCATACCTGTCTATACAAGTAAGCCAGTGTCGGCGAACCCCAACTCCATTTGCTATCAAAGACGGTCAACGCCTTCAGCCACATCCATGGAGCATTCTTGCCTGTGCCATCAGCAAACATAGTCCTGGATATCACATACCACATGTAGACACGAGCATATGTCTTGACCGTGTCCTCATCAGCTTCCGGTGGGCAAGTACCAAAGTGCTCAGTAATCCATGTGAAAGTAGCACCGGCTGCGACTCTTTCCTTCTTCTTGTCTTCTGCTGCTGGTTCCGGAGGCTCTGTAGGAACCATACCGATAAGGGCATGCATCTGCGCGCGCCACCCATCGGAATCGGTGCTCATACATAGAGGATTCACATCGATAGGAAGACCAGTGATCATAGCAATATCCTGGAGCGTCACGGTCATCTCCCCGGTCCGTAGATGGAAACTATGTGTCTCGGGCCGCCAATGATCAATAAGCACGGTGAGTGCTGGAGCATTGTTGGGTGGCGTTGACCGTCTGACCATATGAATGAAAGGGAGAAGTCCTGTCTCCCTTACATACGGTGTGTATCGCTCATCATAGCGCATCCACCCAAGGGTGACCCCGTGAGAACGAAGCTTCAAAGGTGCAAGCGCCTACAAACAAACAATTCATAACATTACATATGGGGCATTTGTGTTTGAAATAAATACGAAATTCATAAAACAGGCCACTTTCATTATTACCCGCTGCTCCACCGCCATAGCATACGACCGGTGTTGTTTGCCCCAGTGATCATCGAGAAGCCAAACCATCCTAACAATTTTGAAAGAAAGCTTTCTTGTCAACACGATTATCTTTTGAATACAAATAAACTAAAGTACGCCTACTAGATGCAACCGTACCAATCTATGTATCCAACCATATCAAATCAAACAAAACTAATAAACTAGGATTTCACAAATAACTAGGCCTACTTCATACAAATAACTTTTCCATAAACTATGCCTACTTCATACAAGTAACTCTTCCATAAACTAAACTAGGGTTCCACAAATCAAACAAACAAGGGTTGTAATACATGCAAAGTTCTAATACATGCAAGATTCAAATCTAATCTAATCAAACAAGGATTCCCCAAATCTTCAAAATATCATATTTTCTATGGATAGAAAGAAGGGGATCGGAGGAGAGTACCTTCTAGGATGGATTGGTGAAGAAATGCACGGACCAAATCGTCAGATCTGAAGGATTTGGGAGAGGGGATTGAGAGGGGGAGAGGAGCAAGCCGCCGGCGCGCCTGTTCTGTAACTCCTAGAACGAATGGGTGGGGTGGGGGAGGGGGAGGGGGCGGCTGGCATCTAAGTCACAGTGCAGCGCCTACGGGCCGGGCACTGCACATTACATGTGTGGCGCCTAGCTCGGAGGCGCTGCACTACTGGGTGCGGGCCCAAGGGCTGCCACGGTGGACAGGTGTGCAACGCCCCAGGGCTGGGCGTTGCACCGTAGAGTGTGGCGCCTGCGTGGCGGGCGCTACACAAAAGGGTCAGTGCTGTGAAATAGTTTTACGGGCGGTTCATTCCGTGAATTGATTTCGTCCCAAGGTCAAAATTGTCAAATTTGCCGATGCGAGTGCTCGTCATGGCCATCGTCCTCATCGGCCTCCCATGGGCGCGGTCTACGTGCCCGCGGGCCGCGGTGACGCTGAGGCCATGCAAGCCATCGCCAAGTCCATCGGGTGGGCCGTCCCCTCATCCGACCCGTGCGACGGCACCTGAACGGGCGTGAGCTGCAACGAGATCGGCCGCGTCACCTCCATCGTCGTCACCCACGCCGGCCTCCACGGCGTTCTCAACGGATCCGACCTAGGCAAGCTCACGTTCCTGTCCAACCTCGACCTCAGCTTCAACGGCCTTATCGGCCACCTCCCGCTCCTGCCGACGCCTCACCAGCACCTCCGCAACATCGATCTCAGCTCCAACTCCTTGACAAGAATCCCCGGCGGCTTCTTTGCCGCCCTGCCGGCCCTCGAGGCGATCGCGCTCGACAACAACGACATGCTACTATTGTGGGATCAGCGGGACCTTGTCACCTGCTCCGCCCTACGCAGCTTCTCCGCCAACAACGCCTCCGTATATGACAACTTCCCCAATTTCTTCGGCGACGTCGCCTTGTTCCCCGCCCTCGCGAGGAACAGGATGTCTGGGGCCGGCGGCACCGGTTTCGGCGCTAACAGCAATATCAAGTACCTAGATGTCGGTGGCCAGCACAACGACCGAGATAAGATCACCGGCCGCCTCGACTTGTTCATCCCCGACATGGTCAACCTTGTGGAGGCTCACTTGGATCACAGCGGCTTCTTCGGGCCCCTCCCAGACGTTACCAAGCTTGTCAACCTCCGCGTCTTTGATGCATCCTACAACGACCTCTGTGGACACCCCAAGTTCGCCCCCGGGACGGCGGTCACCCTTGATGGAAATCCCAATGTCAGATTTGCATGCTAGCTAGTACTCGTAAGTAATTAATGTTTCATCATATCATGCATGCATGTACTCTACTACTCGCACACGTACGGGCCGGTTATTATCAATAACGTCGTAACACACTCTTGTCTATTCCAGGCATGTTTAAATTTATAACTCGCAAAACGTCTTACATTATGAGACGGAAGGAGTATGTGATTGCATGGGTAGTTTGTCTGGTCCTCATCCGTCGCAATGGTTGGACGTATATCTACGCTACTATTATGTCATTTCGTTTCGTATCGTTAGTCCACCCTAGGACGTCGTACTCCAGCACCCGCCAACGGCTCACCAACAGCGGCAGCCAGTCGCTGACGAGCCGAAAAGGCGTGACTGCTCTTGATTCACCGATGAGGTGGTTGGCGTCGTGTTGGTAAGCTGAGCTGTCAAGGACACACGAGGTTTTTATTTTTTTGAACAAAATGAAGTTGGTTCGTGTTTTCCCATCGCAACGAGCACCAATTTGGTTTGAGCTGTCGGTGCAAAGCAAACCTGGTCATTTGGGCCGTGCAGGCCGGCTTACCATGCCAGCATGGCACGACGTGAAATTGCCACCAAAGGGGTAAACGGGATGTGTCTGCACGGAAGGGGGGTAAACTGGCCGTGCCTGGCACGCCAGGGGACGTGTTTGGGCCATGAGGTTGGGCACGTGGGTCGGCATGACACAACCTGTTTACATTTATCTTTATCTATAATTTCTCTAATACTAAAGCGATTATCGCTTCTGATCGTCCGTCATCAAAATTGCCCTCTAAGTTGACAAGAAGAAATCCAAAAGAAATTAAGAAAAATAATAAACTCGCTGTGCCTAAGATGGAAAGGGATTATACAAGAAGCCGGTCCATATACGATCAAAACTTATGGTCATGTTGGTAAGGCGCAAAAATACCAATTAATATTTTTCATGTGTTTTACTTTTCTGTTATTTGAAATTTTGTGTAATTTTTAAAAATTCTTCATGAAGTTGGTTTGTGTTTCCCACCATTGCAACGAGCACCAATTTTGTCTGAGCAGTAGGTGCAACGCAAACCTAGCCATTTAGGTCGTGCAAACCGGGCCGGCCTGTTACCACACTAGCATGGCGCGACGTGAAATTGGCACGGCACGGGCTAAACGGGTCGTGCCTGGCACGCGGCACATCATGGGCCTGTTTGGGCCATGAGGCTAGGCACGCGGGTCGGCATGACACAACATGTTTATATTTATTATTAATGTCATTTCGTTTTGTTAGTCCACCCTAGGACGTCGTACCCCGCACCCGCCGGTGGCTCACGGATGTCTACTATGCAACTTGTATGGATCTGTTTATGTTGTGCAAGTTCATGTACCTTTTTTTGCGAGGGTGTGCAAGTTCATGTACTGATGGCGATATTAACTTTAATCAAATTGAACGTGATTATTATGTGTAAAAAGGTATGGACTAGGCACTTTTGGTAGCATATATCACACGCCATAACGTGGAGATATGTGCAAAAGATTTGTACTATGTAGTAGTAGCATATATCAATCGGAATTGTAGTTGTTTTCATCTCTACTCCTAATGGAGCAGTTGGTAGTCTCGCTTCCAGATTTTTTTCGTCCCACCTCACCCGGTTTTTTTGGTACTTTTTTGGTACTTCCTCCCACCTCCCACCCGTTTCATTTCGCTGGTTTTTTTCGTCCCTCCCCTACCCCACCGGTTTAGTTTCGCGTCACCCTCTCACACAACGAAAAAAATCTTAACGGATCATAACTTTCCATGCGTCACCCTCCCATCAATGAAATTTGATTTAGGAAACATATAATAAATTTTAAGGAAACAAATAACAGACTTTAAAGAAAAATCCAATTTTAAGGAAACAAATCAATCGATCCATCCAAATCAAACGATCCATCTCATCAATGCAATTTGCTTTAGGAAACATATAATGGATGTGAAGGAAACAAATAATAGACTATCTAAATCAATCGATCCATCCCATCAATGCAATTTGATTTAGGAAACATATAATAAATTTTAAGGAAACAAATAACAGACTTTAAAAAAAATCCAATTTTAAGGAAACAAATCAATCGATCCATCCAAATCAAACGATCCATCTCATCAATGCAATTTGCTTTAGGAAACATATAATGGATGTGAAGGAAACAAATAATAGACTATCCAAATCAATCGATCCATCCCATCAATGCAATTTGATTTAGGAAACATATAATAAATTTTAAGAAAACAAATAACAGACTTTAAAGAAAAATCCAATTAACTAATCTCTACTCTTAAAGGCCCCTCGATTGATTTTTGTCCCTCGCTTCCTTTCCCAGCACTTATACAATGGAAGGAATTATAATCCACCTATTTGTTCTCCTATATATCCGTGCAGGCAACACAACATAAAGCGGTGAAAAAAACACTCACCTCGCACGTCCCCCTGCCTGCAATCCCGAAACGCCGCCATCGCTCCAGGCTCCAGCCTCCGCCGTCCTACATCTTGCCCCTCTCCAACCTCAGAGACCTCCGCCACCGCCGCCATCTCGGAACCCCAGTTCAGGGCAGGACTCAGAGAGGGTGTGGCTGTGGACGACGCTGCCGCCGTCGCAGAACCCTAGGGCAGGGCGTGGTCGCGTTGCGGGCAGCGCGAGCGGCCGTGCGTCTCCCCCGTCAGGCTGTCCTCGGCAGGAACTCGGGACCTCCTCCTGACAGAGCTAAGGCCCTCCGAGGTCCAAGTCGCTGTGCGGCGTGCACAGTAATCTCCCCGGCCTACTCTGTCTTCACGTCAATGCTCATGTGCTCCGACCCTCCCCGGCCCCTCCCAGCAAGCAGCAGAGTCTCTCGGGTTCGAGCTCCACCGGGCCGCCGGCGGCGGCGTCCATGTTCGTTGGGCGGAGCACAACGCTAGGTTTGAAATTCACCATGATGCTACTGATGAGGCTCTCCTTCTCCTTTGTTTCGTCTGGGTTTTTTCGTCCCCCCTCCCACCACCCCATCTCGTCTGGGTTTGAAATCAATAAGAGCAGCACAAAGTCTAGGTCCCTGTCTCGGTGGCAGACGGAAGGAGAAGAAGGATTGATATGTATGAGAATATTAATATTGAACTCTTAAAGTTAATGTGGCCCCGTTGCAACGCACGGGCGTTCTTCTAGTTTTATTGATTGATGATAGAGATTTCGTTAATAGTGCGAAAATATGGAAATTCTTGATTTGGTAGCAGCACATGCCATAAACAATACAAGATGCAAGATGACCATATAAGTGGTCGAGGGTGCGAGAGGCAGATGCGTTGTATCGATCGGTGGAAGAATCCCTTCTCTATTCATCATCAGTTAGCTTAGATAAATTAACATGTCAATAGCCGTGATCCTATTGCTCGTCACGCTTGGTGTCGATGGCGTCTCAAGTCTCTCGGCCGCTGCGCGCACGGACGGCATAGAGATGGCGGCCATGCAAGCGATCGCCAAGTCTACCGGCGCGGACAGGTCGCTCGGGTGGGGCGTCAAGTCGGCGGATCCATGCGACGGCACCTGGCCAGGCGTCCGCTGCGACAAAGATTCGCACGTCGTCGCCATCAACGCCAGCCGCGCCGGCCTCTCCGGCACTCTCTCCGGCACCGACCTCGTCGACCTCGGGTACCTCACGGAGCTCGACCTCAACTTCAACCGCCTGGGCGACGACATGCCGATCCTCCCAAGGCCTCTCACCTACCTGACGACCCTCAACCTACAGTCCAATTCCTTCATGGGCATGCCAGAGACCTTCTTCCGCTCCTTCCCCGCGCTGGAGACACCTTCTTCCACTCCTTCCCCGCACTGGAGACCGTGGTCCTCGACGACAACTGGGTTATAATGGGGGAGCTTCTCGGCCAACAACGTCACCATCTATGGCCGCTTCCCGGCCTACTTCGGCAACACCACCCTTTTCCCTGTCCTTGAGAGCCTCTCTTTAGCGAGGAATGATCTCAAGAGCGGACTGCCCTCGTCCTTCGCCAAGAACAGCAAGATCAAGTTCCTCGACATTAGCAGGCAGCAGGATTCTATTGGCCTCAGCATGTACAATGGGTTTCTAGATTTCGTCGCCGGCATGACTAGCCTCGTCGAGATCCACGTGGCAGGCGATCAATTCCGCGGGCCGCTGCCAGACGTCTCTGGGCTGCTCAATCTCAAGGTGTTTGATGCCGCCGACAACAACTTGTGCGGTAAGCTCAAGTTTCCTCCCGGCGTTGCGGTGAATGTCACCGGAAACCCCCAAATCGGAAAGGACTGCCCCTAGCTAGCTTTGTGGATGCGTGGGCCAAGTTTTTGTTTTCTTAAATAAGTACTCCCACTGTTGGTGGTGCCTTTTTTAACTGCTATATTTTGTTGGACTGTTGTTGGAGAAGGTATTTGTTCTGAGAGGTTAGTGGTGTTGTTCGCTGCATGGTTGTGGTGTCCTTGATTGCTACAACTATGTTCTTTGAAATAAGAAGTTGTGTGTTGCATCTTTCATACAAGTACTTCTGTACAAAGTTTCTGGCAGACCATCCTTCCCTATAAACCAACGGGTATTTCTCTTTTTAATGGAATCACTCTCGCTATTAAAGACCTTCAAAAGAAATTTCCCTGGACATCATTATTCTAGGCTGTTGGAATATTTGGAACCAAAGAAATTGCAAGATTTTCAGAATGGGAATCCCGACACTCAATTCTTGGATATTTCTTTTAAAGGAGGATCTTACTCTTCTTCAACATAGAGTCAAGAGCAAGAATTTGGACTACCTTCAAATTTTGATTAGCTCAAATATCAATATTTGACACATGATGTTTCCATCTTGGTATAGGATGCTTTATTTTCCGTCATTTCTTCTTGTATTATATGTACATGTTTGTTTATATATGAAGAAATGTTGTAGAACTATTGTTCCACTTCCGGGCTTCAGAAAAAAAAAACTCTTACCTCACTCCATTGACCTTACTTGCTAGTTATGTTTTCGCGATTTACTCTTTCGTAGATTTGTTTTAGGCAACTACTAGGTAAGCTTTAAATCTGCCAAGAACTAATATTGGTAAGACCTCTAGGTTGTGCTAAAATATTTAGTAGGTCTACTCACAAATTCTCTAGACTCCAAGCGATCCTTCAGCTGTGTTCCCCTTTAATACTCTTACAACCTCGCAGATTACCTTTCTTTGCCTCTTCTCTGGTAATAAGTAGAATAACGAGCAGAGAAGTGCAAGTTGCATGTCTTCTCTCGCGTGAGGAAGAATAGGGAGTTTGCGCTTCGAAAAGAAAAGATCTCACTATGTGTCGGCGGCTGACCTGACTTTTAAGCAAAGTGGTAGTAATTTTTGAGACAGCAGTTTTTGTTAGTAGAAAATTCAAGTTTTCAGACATTTGCTAAATGTTAGTTAAGTAACCGAAAGTTTTTGCTTTCCGTGTGCTTTTTGTTATCCATGCGTTTCTTATTATTCCATTTTTCATAATATAGTACATATTGATCTTTTCTAAAGTCAAACTTAGCAAATTTTGATCAAATTTATAGAGAAAATTATCTGTATCTATAACACCAAACAAATACATTATGAAAATATATCTCATGACGTATGTAACGATATTGCATTTGGTATCCTAAATGTGGAAAGTTTTCTCTATGAACACGATCAAAGTTTAAAGATTGACTTTTAAAGAAAAAAAATCTATAGATACTACGTTATGAAATAGGGAGAGCCATGTTTGTTTGATTTGGGAGCTCTCGCAGTGGTCTCGTGGTCTGGTGCCTACTAGAGAAGAGAGCTCTTTGCCCAACATTTTTCGTCCAACACAGACACAGTACACAGACTGTTGTTGCACTGGGACGCTGGGGGAGAAGACCATCCCCGGATCGTGAACCTGTCACTGTTGGTCCAACTTCCGTTTTGGGAACATTGCAAAGCAAGAGGATCCTAGTATCTGACAACCTGACCGGCTGCGAGAGAAAATGTTGCACTGCGCATGTACTCCCTTTTTTTGGTGGAGTGGAGCACGCTAGTTGGAAGAGCGCTGGTTCATGTGGAGGTGATGGGCCTCCTATTCGTTATTGATGACGTGGTCAAATGTGCCCCAACCCCTGCCCCTGCTAACTTTCCATGCTTTCTCAGGTTAACCTGTTATTTATCAAGTGAAATGTGTCATTAGTCAATTAACCCAAACGAATTGCATGTTGTAGACCAACAACTCAGATTGATCGATTTATGCCATAAACTCGTTAATTTGACAAAATAAGGTCAAGCCCGATTCGGAAGGGAAAACCGACCATGTAGTTGCCGTGACAGCCTAAAAGATAAAAATAATTAAAGGCCACAAGAGTCTGTGTTCAATAGGCTCGGACTCGCGGCCTTTGTCCTTTAACTCAGACTGACTGCACGCTTTAGGCTAACGACTAGAATACTGATCGATTTCTTCAAAGAAAAATTGATCGACTTAGGCCACAAGCTAGTCAATTTGTCCATTTGCAAAAAAAAGACCCATGTAAAAAATTGTTTATCGACGTTGGGATTAAAACGATCAACTTCCAAGTTATTAGCATAAAGCATGGCTCAGTTTGAGTCAATAGACTAATGGCACATTTCACATTTATTTATCCACATTTCTCTTAGGCTAGCCTGCCCTGCAAAGCTTCAGGAGACCTTTCTGTTCCCAACAAAAACAACACAAGTAGCTGCCTGGGTAGTACTACTAGGAAGATGCTCCTTGGAGGGGAGAACCAACAGTAACGTACACACATGTAATCATGGAGAAGCTCCCTCTACTTCTGGGCTTACCTACCGTCACATGGACCGATGGTGGTGCAACCTATTTGACCAATGTGCCGATGTGTATTTGGAGAAACATTTTGGCCAGTACATAATTCTTGGCCACTCCATCCAAAAAAAAACTTGCCAAGCAACAAATTTTCTTCGGAAAGGAGGGTTTCTTCTAATTTACATACTGTAATATAAATCTTTTTTCCGGGTAAACTGTAATATAAATCAACCCAAATACTTTATCCCTCTTCCATTTTGCCCATAGGCCGGGGCATTTTAAGGCATTCCTTCCTTGCCAACTTTTTCCCGTTTTCTATTTCAAATAAGATGGCGCGTGGTGCTAGCAAATGCATTCCTTGCGTGTGTGCAAGATAGTAGGGACTTGGACTTCAGTTGGGTCTCTCACGAGAAGAGCCCGTGAGCGTGACATGGTAGCCTCTAGCAGTCTAGCTAGCTATAGTAGTGTTTCTCAATAAAAAAAAAGCTAGCTATAGTAGTTGGCTAGAGGAGGGCTGACAAAAGATACGGGCTAGCGCAGCGGTAGTCGTTGCGTCCATGTCTCTTTTTTTTTTGGAGGGTTTCGTTGCGCCAATGTCAACAGTCTAGTTTCTCATCAACGACAGAAAGGTGTAGTTTCACATGGCACGGCTCGGTCTTGCACGGTACTGCACGCACGTGCTCGCGGTCAATTATTGAGTACGGTTCTAAGGTTTGTTGGCAACTCCGTAAAAATTGAGTGAAATTCAGATTGGTTAGCTCTTAAAAACTCAAAATTGTAAAAGCTTCAAATAACCAGTTAGCTCTCCTAAAAAACAAAAGACAACCAGTTAGCTTAAAAACTCGAAACCATATCATCCGTTCATCCGGGCGGAGAGAGTGGGAGAACACAAATAGTGACGAGTGATAGGGGACTCGTCGAGGTGATTGTCGACGATGACCAGTATGAAAACTTCTTCATCCATAATGAATCACCAAAGCTGCCACCCGTGGAACCAGCTCCCGGATCCGACACCACTGAATCCCTAACCCTAGACGCATGCATGTGAGAGGAACGAGCGTCACACACGTCAGGGGAGGGTGTGACCCTGTGCGATTAACCCGCTTGCGGGAGGGTGTGTGGGGCAGGTCGGTGATGTTTAGGCGGGTCCAGCTGAGGGAGGCCGACGGGTTTGGACATATGCGGTTTCTTCGCATTGTTCAAGCTTGCAAGCAAAATTGACATTTCTTCATTCGCTGGAGGGATGCCGCCCGATTGCTTGAGTTCATACCGAAAGATATCGGCGGCAATGAGATTGATACCATATGGCATTCTAGCTGACTACACCGATGAGTATCTTTGCATTGGAGAAAATACCACGCTAAAATGCGTGCGACTGTTTGCTAAGCTTTTGATCCAGATTTTTGGTCACGGGTATCTCCGAGCTCCTAATGAGGACACAAAGAAGTTTATGGTGATGAATGAAGCAAGATGATGGGCGGGCATGCTTGGAAGTGTGGATTGCGTGCATTGGAGGGGAAGAACTGCCCTAAGGGTTGGGCCGGGCAGTACACCCACTATTGTTCTTGAAGCCATGGTTTCACATGACCTGTGGGTTTGGCATTGCTTCTTTGGATGGCCGAGGTCTCTCAATGATATAAATGTATTGCATAGGTCATATCTTTTTGCTCAGCTAGCTAGTGGAAAACTCGGTTTGCTTCTTTGGTGTGTTCCAAACTCGGTTTGCCATTGTTCGACGTCCTGCTTGCTTCTGGGATAAGAAACTCCTCTCAAATATCATGACTGCATGTGTAATTCTCCACAACATAATCATCGAGAATGAGAGGGATGTAAACTTAGATTTTTACTATGAAAATATTGGTAGTCATGTCAAGCCTGCCAGGAATCCAGATCAGATCAATTCATTTTTTTAGACCAAACAGAAGATTCAGGACAATGCCACACACACCCAGCTTCGTAATGATCTCATTGAGTACTAGTGGCAAATGTATGAGAGATAGACTCCCATTTTATTCATTTGTATTCATTTGTGATTTGAACAATTATTTTAATTCCGGACCATTTGTTATTGTTTTAATTATTCAGATTTATATTGCTGTTGTATTGAGATTTTGTGTCTTTGGAGATGCAAACTTGGGCAGCCCGGTACATATTGGAGCACATGGATGACATGGGTCTCCCGATTGTGATCGCTCTGTGGCCGGTGACCAGGATAGCAAGCATACTTACTACTCCTATATACAGTACATACAAGTAAAGTAAAGAAAGTAGAAAAGGTAAATATCATCACATTGTGTTTACTTGGTTTGACCACCGTTGGAGTTTGACAAGTCAGAAGGGAGACTAGAGAGCAAGCCATCCGCGCGCGTGACTGAGCTCCCACTTTTCCAAACCATGGGGCAGCGGCACCACCACCGCACCGCTGCCCACCCTTAGGGACGCCGGCGACAAGCAAGCAGCAAGTCCACCGAAGCCGGCGCCTTGCTCCTCCTCCTCAGAGCACCAAACCGGCGCCGGCGTCTTCCCCTTGCTCCATTTCTTCTCCTCAAGTGGCCGACCCGCCGGCGTGTCCCCCCTGCACCCTCTGCTCTGCTCGCGTGCGGCACCAACACGACGCCGGCGTCTTCCTCCTCCGCCTCGCCTAGGAAGGAGTCGCGCGCCTCTCTCCATCATGTCGTCACCTCTCTCCGTCGTCGCCGGATGCTTCTTGCTCCTCGCCGCATCCGCCATCCCCGGATGCGTATGCGTCAACGATGACTACAGCATGCAGACCATCGCGACGTCCCTCGGCGCGGACCGTGCTCTGGGGTGGGGCAACGACTCATCCCCGTGCACCGACGGCTGGACCGGAGTTGTGTGCAATGAGCGTGGGAGGGTGACGGCGATCCGCGCGCGCAACGCCAGCCTGAACGGCACGCTGCCGGGGGAGATTGCGTTGCCGTGACTGAAGGAGCTGGACCTGCGGGACAACGCCATCACCGGCCAGCTCCCCAGCACCGTCTTCCTCCGGCTGGAGAGGCTGCGGCTGGACAACAACAACTTCACGTCCGTGGCCGTTGGGTTCTTGGCCGGCGCGAGATCGCTGCAGGTAATGATCTAGTACTTTGTACCGTCTGATCTACTGTACTTTGTTAGTTCGATACATAATTCAGTTAAGTTCATTCTCAGTTGCTCAATGTGCCAACTCTGTGCTTGACTTGAATGATGAATTAGCAGCTCACTTCAGTTCAGTTTAGGATTAGGAATAGCGCTCGAAAACGTTTCAGGCAGTTAGTCAATTTTGCTTCAGACGTATGCTTTTTCTGAAAGATAGCAGATTTGGTTGGATGAACACATGGTTAAGGAATCTTATGAGGTAGGAGTAGTGTTTTCTTTCTTTGTTTCTTTTACATTGGGAGAGGTAAAGGGAGCAGAGGGAAAGGCAGCGGCTGGCACAATATACTGCTTGTAGATCATTGAGGAGTGCAACCCAGTGTCACAATTCTGAACTCTGCAATCTTTCAGAATTTCTGGTGCAACTAATGCCCCTCTACTCATTTTCCTTTTATTCACTTTGTTCAACCGAGTAGAATTGCTTAGTCGGCTGTTGGCTTTATTAGTTGAAAATTTGCAAGTGGTTGCTTAATGAGTCTTCTTCACTTATTTAAAGGGAC
This sequence comes from Triticum dicoccoides, assembly GCF_002162155.2. Classification (NCBI taxonomy): domain Eukaryota; kingdom Viridiplantae; phylum Streptophyta; class Magnoliopsida; order Poales; family Poaceae; genus Triticum; species Triticum dicoccoides. Next base: position 584,016,139 of record NC_041386.1, read on the forward strand.
GCCAAAAGTCTGTGCCTTCTGGTCATTGCTGTTTCTAGATGTTTTACATCTTCAATTTACGAAGTTAATCTTGATAAGTAACTACTCCCTCCGTTCCTAAATATAAGTCTTTGTAGAGATTCCACTGTGAACCATATATGGATGTATGTAGATGCATTTTAGAGTGTAGATTCACTTATTTTGCTTCGTATGTAGTTTATAATGAAATCTCTAGAAAGACTTATATTTAGGAACGGAGGGAGTAGGTTGCATGGTCTCAACGTTTTCTTAGCATGATCTGATTCTCAATTGACTTATCATCCTACCGTTTGTAAATAATAGGTTTTTTAAACTTGAAAGAGCACACACTTCAGTTATTTCACTTCCCATTGATAAACACCACACAGTAAGCCTGTGTCGATCTAACAAAAAAATCCGTTGGGAAATTTACATGATATTTTCTACAAAGATGCACTCGCATAGTACTTCCTCCGGTCCTTTTTACTCTGCATATTAGAATTCTCTGAAGTCAAACTTCACAAAGTTTGACCATATTTATATGAAAAAATATCAACATCCGCCATGCTAAAGTTATACAATATGAAACTTTAAGTCATGACACATCTATTGATATTGATTTCAGATTGTGAATGTTGGTACTTTTTTCTATAAAGTTGGTCAAACTTTACAAGGCTTGACTTCAGTCAAATCTTATATGCGAACTAAAAAGGACCGGAGGGAGTAGTTGTGTTATGCCGTGCGAAAGAAGACACTGACAAAATTTGTAGAAGCAGTTATCTTTCTATTCCAATGTATGTGATACATCTTATGTATGAACCAAGTTTATATTTCAACTCTATGCGCATAACGATCTCACTGGTGTTGTGCCAGCGACCCTAGTCCGACTCGAAGGTCTCTCTTCTGTCACACTAAGGGACAATCTGTTCCAAGGGCCACTTCCAGTGTTTGCAGGATCGGTGCAGACTGATGTTGCTGAGGCGTCCCTCGATGGGAGTTTCTGTCGTCCACAGGCACAGCCCGGGCCATGTGACAGCTGTGTCGAGTCCTTCATCACCATCGCCGGGGCACTTCACTACCCATAGATTCTTGCGATGAGCTGGAAGGGGAACCACCCCTGTGACGGGTGGCTCGGTGTCCACTGCGACAAGAGCGGCTCCATCACCGGTGTCAACCTTTGCCGCCTTTGGGCTCAACGGCACTATCCACCCCGCTTTCGATGACTTCAAGTCTCTCGTGGCGCTTCTTCTTGGAGGCAACAACATCACCGGCGTTGTACCGCGTTCTATTGCGGGATTGCCGTCTCTCAGGGTCTTGGACGTCTCCCACAACTCTTTGGAGGGCACCATGTCACGATTCCGAAGCACCATGACGATCTGGGCTGAAGGCAACCCGAACCTCACCGTCTCAGGCACCTCCCAGGCGTGCATCTCGAGCTTCGTTGTGGCCGCCATGACGGTCATTGTTGTTCTGTCTGTTTGATTAGATGGTCTTTGCGATGCTTAAGTACTTGCTTAATTAGCTGCTGTCTGTGATGATTATCTTAGGATCGGTACTCAGTGCTATGTTATCATTTATGCTTGTGCTGCAATTGAACTGAAAAGTAATGTCTCGGCCAGGGCCGTGAGAAGTTGAAAAAAATTGTTTGCTAGTATTTTCACATCTATGTTTTTTTTGAGGAATTTAGCAGTTTTGCTGCCAATATATTAAGTAGGAGAAAACAAATACAAATTCCTTGTTTTACAAGAGGTTGGGGTTAAGGTGTCCCACACCAAGCTAATACAGAACTAGTCAGGCTCAGGTTCTGGTGCTTTTTGAACATCGGCTGTCCAGCAGAAGGAGAAAGTCGGTTGCAATATATCTTTCTTCAGTGGATAAAAGAGCAGCTTCATTTAAGAACTTGCGCTCGAGGACTCGCCTGTTACACTCTTTCCATAGATTCCATGCAGTGTAGATTGCAGTGGATACATGTTTCTTGGGCAAGTTGCAGGTGTGCTCGTTTGACCACTCCATGATGGACTCAGTTTCTTGGGCATGAGTGGCCAAAGCAGGGGTGTCACTCCAGTTCGCAACCTGCTGCCAAACTGTTCTAGCATAGGAGCATTTCAGAATAAGGTGCAAAGGGGATTCATCTTCTTGATCACATAGGTTGCATGCATCATTACAGGGAATGCCATGAATCTCCAGATTGTCATTTGTTTGGATTCTTCCCCGAAGCCACAGCCACATGAAGAAACAACACTTGGCAGGAACCGGGGCCTTCCAAAGCTTATCAAATGGTAAGTGGTAGAAGGAACAAAGAAACTGGCAGTGGTACGAGGATGCAGCCGTGTACACCTGGGAGGGGTTCCAGACCCAGCTAATGGTGTCCTCAGTATCTGGTTGGAATGATACCTGCTTCAGACGTAGCCAGACTTGTGTGAGTTGTCGAAGCTCAGAAATCACTGACATCCTTTGCAGCCCAAACATCCAACCATGATCTGTAAGTGTGTGTGCAACAGAAATGTTCTTGCACTTAGAGAGCTTGAAGATGTCAGGAGCAGAGTAGCGCAGAACCTGCCCATCAAGCCATTGATCACACCAGAAACTGGTGTGCTGACCATTGCCAACCGTGACATATCTGGAAGCCGAGGAGAGAGCCAGCCAAGTCATCTTTGTCGCATGCAGGGGATGGAGGAGCAAGACCAAAGGCTTATCCTTATCAGTCCAGTCAAACCACTTCCAGCACAGTCGCAGGGCACGTCAAAATCTTCTGAGACCGAGTACGCCAAAGCCACCCCGAGCTTTGGCACGACACACAGTTTTCCAATTCACAAGAGCCATGCCACCCGCAGCGTCAGGTTTGGAGCGCCACAGAAAATTCCTTCTCAGCTTATCTATTTGTTTGATGATTCAGTTATCCAGCTTGAAAAGGGAGATGAGGTATACGGGGATTGCCGAGAGTACCCAGTTTATCAGCTGAAGGCGAGCATCACTAGATAAAAGCTTACCACACCAACGTTGCAGCCTAGGTACCAGTTTAACAAGAGTTGGCTGGATGTCCGTTCTTGTGATGTTCCTGAAGTGGAGAGGCAAACCCAAGTATTTGCAAGGAAACTGACTGATGGGAACCGGGAAGTTCTGTAGCAGCTCTTGGAGCTTAATATCATCACAAGCAATATGAAGAAGAACACTTTTCTGAACATTGGCCTTGAGCCCAGAGGCAGAACCGAAGAGCAGCAGGATTTGTTTGGTAGTTTGAATGTCTGCTGCCGAAGGAGACATGAACAGAGCCGCGTCACCGGCGTATAGGCTGACCCTGAGCTGAGATGGTGGCAGTCGTAGAGTGCTTAGAGCCCCAACAGAGCAGGCTTTGGCAAATAACATGTATGTTTTCCCTAGCAGTCTACAGGATAAAAAGGAAAGCCAAGTATCTTCAACAATCGTGCGAAGTTAGCATTGACTGCAAAACCTGCAAAATTATCATTCAACACTTATGTAGATGGTGGGCAAAACCCCCTTAACACTTTATGTAGAAACTATGCAGAGAGCTACAGAAAGCAATTTGCATGCAAAGTAAGAAAGCATCAATGGATTTGTTCTCTAACACAGTACCATTACCTAAGATCAGGAACATAACTGCAGATCTACCTCTATTCTAATGTGACAAAAGAAGCATCATGTCTCATGGGAGCAACCTATAAAGCAGTAAATAAGTTATGTTACAGTTAGATCGAATTATGTAGTACCGTTTTTCACTGGTAAAAGGGAACATATTAGTAGTTTGGAAAATATCAAGATGGAGGAGGATTACACTCATCTGAAAGGACATGCAAGTATAATTCACAACTATAGGCTGGGATCTTAACTAAATAGGCATGTGGGTACTCGCCGAACGAAACTGATAAACTGAACTAAAATATCATAGAAGACATAGCCAGGGATGGGGTGATCTTTGTTGTGAGGAGTTAGTTGCAAATAGGAAAGTGAGAAGGGTTAAAATGTAAATGTAGTTTGTATATACTGAGACAAGGAGGAATGAATCGGGAGATAAGGTTCTTCCAGAAATCCCTAGCTTCCCCCCTTAGCTTCCTGACTAGAGAAGAGAAATCCACAAAATCCAACAACATGGTGTCAGAGCAGGTGCTGTAGCCGCCGCCGGCGACCAAGGGAATGGTGGCGCTCCTTGCTGTGGTCGAGGAGAGAAGAGGAGTGCTTCTGGTGGTGGACTGGAGCGAATAGAAGGAGCTGCGGCCAGGGTGTGAGGCGGTGCAGCGGGTTGGAGTTGAAGCTGGTGGCTGTGCGACCTGGGAGTGGTGCTCCTGCTTGTAGCCTTGTGCAGGCTGCTCGAAATCGGAAGCCTCGGCAAGGGTGTCGCCGGCAGAGAGAGCCAGCGCACGGATTGTGTTCGGTTGGGGCAGCAGTTGGTGGAGATCCACTGATTTGGAGGCGAGCAGAACTGTAGGTGTGGAAGCAGGCTGGAGGTGCCAAGCAGAGGTGTAGGAGAGTGTTCCCTGGAGGTGGTTGCGTGGTGTTGCTGGGAAAGATTTGTGTCCAGGAGGAGGCAGGAGCTGCTGTTGTGTTGCAACAGAGAAAGAAGCACCAAAGGTCACAAGTGTGCTTGGTCCTGAAGCAAGAGGATTTCTGGGCTGCTGAAGACCAGGTCAGAGCAGCACATCAAGGAGAGGTTTGCAACGATGGGTGACAAGGATGCCGCTCCATCGGGAGTCACGGCAGGGGAGCTTGCAGCGGTGTTGCAAGCCATGGATGATAAATACAGATTGTTGTTCGAGGCTATGAGCAAGCAAGGAGGGAGTTCAAAACCAGAAGCAGAGGTCAAGGAGGAGGTTCATCCATTGCAAATTCCCCTGGTGAAGTTAGATGGGTCTGAAACCTATGCAAGTTGGGCAGAGCACGCAGAGACAATTCTTGTCTCAAGAAGTCTAGAGGGCTATATACATGGGGCAATTGAAAAACCAGCTGACGAGAACTCCAAGGAAGGCCAGAAGTGGAAGATGACCAACGCATTGGTGAGAGCATGGCTGCTGAGTTCAGTCTCACCTCAAATTGCTAAGCAGGTGGAAAGGATTAAGGAGGCGTCAGAAATTTGGCGGCTACTGAAAGGTACATATTCTGGAGTCGGTAATGAGATGCTTGCTTGTAAAATTCAGAAGGAGCTGCAGGGGTTGAGTCAGGGTGACAAATCAGTTGTGGATTATGTGTCCGAATTGAAGAGATTGTGGAGTGAGATTGATTACTTTGATCCAATTGATATGGAGTGTGGTAAGTGTATTGAGAAATTTAACAAGTGGACGGAAAAGAGACGTGTGAGGGACTTCCTAAATGGACTTCATTCTAAGTATGAAAACAGGAGGGCTGCACTGTATGGTAGCGGAAAGCTTCCTACACTGGAGCAGGCAATATCAGCTATCATTAGTGAGGAAACCAGATTGAAATTAGAGGCAGCCGGGTCAGTGATGCAAGGTATCATGCAGCGGCGATCAGCACTCTATGCAGTAGAGGGTGGAAATTATCAAAGGTTGGGATCAAATACAACTGAGAAGAAATGCTTCGAGTGCGGTCAGCCAGGACATTTGAAGTTTTCATGCCCTGAGTTAATGGGAGGCGGCAGAGGAAGAGGGCAGGACTGGCGTGGAAGAGGCCGTGGCCGTGGGCTTGAAGGACGAGGCTACCGTGGGCGAGGTACACGCCCTGCTGCTAAAGCAAACACGTCGGTGATCACTGAAAATACCACCCAAACTATGAGTGTTGAGATGACTGCTGAGGATTGGGAGAAGTGGTGCCAATTCAAGGGGCTTTCTCTAGGTGACAAGACAACTGTTGAAGCGCCTACCTCTGCTGCCTTAGCAAATTTCGGTGGTAACAACTCTCACACTGTGATAGATAAGTCCATTGATGCACCATGGTTATTAGATTCAGGTGCATCTAGACATATGGCTGGTTCCTACAGAAATTTTATTGACTATACTCCTGATTTAAATAAGAAAACCGTTAAATTAGCTGATGGCTCCTCCCAAACCATTATGGGATCAGGAACAATTATGTGTAGCACTGATATGTCTTTGTCATCTGTTTTGCATGTTCCCTCGTTCCCAATAAATCTGCTATCCATCAGTTGCATCACAAATGAACTTAATTGTGTTGCTATCTTCTTTCCATCATGGTGCTTGTTTCAGGAACTTGGGACTGGAAGAAGACTTGGGACGGGGATCATGCATGATGGACTGTATTATCTGGATAATAATATGCCACCTGTGGTTGCAGCTGTTGCGTCCCTTTCACCACTTGACGAATTCCTTCTTCACCACCGCAGGCTAGGACATATGTCTTTTGTCACCCTTGGTAGGCTTTATCCTGCTCTTTATAGTAAAGTTAACCAGGGGAGTCTAGTATGTGACGCTTGTCAATATGGTAAACAAACACGTAGCTCCTATACATCGTCTGATAATAGAAGTGACACGCCACTTCAAGTTATACATTCTGATGTGTGGGGTCCTAGTGGAGTTTCATCTTTAAATGGATATCGCTCGTTTGTTACCTTTATTGACTGTTGTACTAGAGTGACTTGGGTTTATGTGTTGAAGAACAAGAACGATGTGTTTGAATGCTTTGTTGATTTTCATAATATGATCAGAACGCAATATAATGCTTGTGTGAAAACATTTCGCACTGATAATGGCACAGAGTATATGAACAAGGAATTTAATGAGTACTTATCCAGTTTTGGGATTATTCATCACACAACTTGTCCAGGTACTTCAGAGCAGAATGGTTTGGCAGAAAGGAAGAATAGACATCTTCTGGAAATCACTCGTTGCATAATGATATCTATGAATGTTCCTAAGTTTTTGTGGGGTGAAGCTGTAATGACAGCTGCTTACTTGATGAATAGAATGCCATCCAGGGTACTTGGTTATAAAACACCGTTAGAGTGTCTAACGGGTGAAACAAAATATGTGGTTCCACCTAAGGTCTTTGGGTGTGTTTGTTTTGTGAAGGATTACAGACCATCTGTTGGCAAGCTAGATCCAAAGGCGTTAAAGTGTGTATTCGTGGGGTACTCTGGTAAGCAGAAGGGATATAAATGTTGGTGTCCATCTGAAAGGAGAATGTTTGTGAGTATGGATGTGGTATTTAGGGAGCAGGAACCATTCTATGGTGAACCGACGGATTTAACTGATGTCTTCCCTGATTTGTTTGCTAATGAAAATTTAGATGCAGATTGTGAGACAGGGGGAGATAAGGAAGAGGAAGATGATGCAACATCAAGAAAGATGATAGTTGGGGTAATTCCAGTGGAAACAGAGCAAGAACGAAGACATGAGCAGCAGTATGATACATCAAGTGAAGCATTCCGGTGGCCAAAACCAAATGAGGAAAGGGGGATTCAGGTGTATACACGAAGACGTCGTATTGAGGAGGAAAGGACGCAAGTGTTGGAACCTGAGCCCGAGGCTTATGGGCAACATGGTGAGCAAGAGAAGGAGGCTGACCAACAAGATAATACTCAAGTTCAAACTAGTGATACTGGACCTTCCTTGGACAGTGGTAACATCTCTTCTCAATATGATGACCTTGATGTCCCAATAGCTTATAGAAAGCAACCACGAGCTAGTGCCAGAAAGTTGCCCTCTAAATTGGATCCTTATAATGTCTCCAACTATGTCTCTTATGACATTGTTGGTCCTTCTTACAAGTCCTTTATTGCAGCGCTGGATTCTGCAGAACCCTTACCACGGGACTGGCAGGAGGCAAAATTAAACCCAAAGTGGAGGGCAGCAATGCTTGAGGAGATGTCTGCTCTTGACAAGAATAATACATGGGTAATTACTCCACTTCCTTGTAACAAGAAAGTGGTAGGTTGCAAATGGGTGTTTGCCATAAAACATACACCCGAAGGGAAAGTAGATAGATATAAGGCGAGACTTGTGGCGAAAGGTTATAGCCAGACATATGGAGTGGACTATGATGAAACCTTCGCCCCAGTTGCAAAGATGAACACCATCAGAGCTTTAATCTCGGTGGCAGCAAATAACAAGTGGAAGTTGTTTCAGCTAGATGTGAAGAATGCATTTCTTCATGGAGATTTGAAAGAAGAAGTTTATATGGAGATTCCACCAGGGTTCAGTGGGCCTGAGACAATGGGTAAAGTGTGTAGATTGAAGAAATCACTTTATGGACTTAAACAGTCACCAAGGGCTTGGTTTGGGAGATTTTGCAAGGAAGTCTGCACTTTGGGTTTTCGACAAAGCAATGCTGACCATACCCTTTTCTTTAAGCACCACGGAAATAAAACTGTCGTATTGGTCGTATATGTTGATGACATTGTGATCACAGGGAATGATGATGTGGAGATAAAGAACTTGAAGAAAATGTTGGCGAAATCATTTGAAGTCAAAGACCTTGGCTTCCTCCACTTCTTCCTGGGAATAGAAGTAGCTTATGGAGCTCAAGGTATCTATCTCTCTCAAAGGAAATATGTGCTTGATCTTCTCGCTGAAACTAGGATGCTTGAAAGTAAACCAGCTGCCACACCAATTGAACCAAACCTTCGTATTACAGCCAATTCAGGAGAACCTGTTGATAGGGGGAGATACCAGAGACTTGTGGGACGTTTAATTTATCTATCCCATACTAGACCAGACATTGCATATGCCGTGAGCCTGGTGAGTAGATATATGCATGATCCTCGATCAGGTCATCTAGATGCAGTAAATAGAATTCTGCGGTATCTCAAAGGTTGTCCTGGAAAAGGAATTCTCCTTTCCAACCATGGGCATCTAGAAGTTGAGGGATACACAGACGCTGATTGGGCTGGGTGCTTGGATGACAGGAGATCCACTTCAGGTTATTGCGTCTTCGTGGGAGGAAATTTAGTCAGTTGGAGGAGTAAGAAGCAAAGTGTTGTCGCCAGATCCATGGCAGAAGCAGGGCTGCGATCCATGGCTTCAGGGCTATGTGAGTTGTTATGGCTTCGATTATTATTAACTGAACTTCGGTTGTTTAAAGGAGGACCACTCAGGCTCCATTGTGATAATCAAGCCGCAATCAACATTGTCAACAATCCGGTTCAGCATGATAGAACAAAACATATCGAAATTGATAGACATTTTATTAAGGAGAAACTTGATGAGGGAGTACTTCAAGTAGGTTTTGTTAAAACTGGAGACCAACTTGCTGATGTATTAACAAAGGGCGTGAGTGTTGTATCCTTCTTTAAGTTGTGTGGCAAGATGGGGCTCTTAGACATTTTCACCCCATCTTGAGGGGGAGTGTTGTGAGGAGTTAGTTGCAAATAGGAAAGTGAGAAGGGTTAAAATGTAAATGTAGTTTGTATATACTGAGACAAGGAGGAATGAATCGGGAGATAAGGTTCTTCCAGAAATCCCTAGCTTCCCCCCTTAGCTTCCTGACTAGAGAAGAGAAATCCACAAAATCCAACAACATCTTACACTGAAACATAGCACTAAAACATGTATCCATTTTGGCATCCAGCTACTTAGCACTATCTTCAAGCCATGTTCCGCATAATACATGGATGTGTATCTCCTCAGAATAATATCTGCGAAGCAAAGGTGCAAAGTTCAATGCAGTTATACTAAAATACACAAATTGATCTCATGCTGAAAAGAAAGAAATGAAACACGCAAAAAAGAAACTGATGTAAATGAATGTTGCACCCAAGAAAAAAGGAATTAATGGTACTGAACTTTTACTTGTTAATCAGCCTGTAGCATCTTCTAAAGAAATTTGGATTATCCTCGCCTCGAGCGTAATAAGCAAACCCTCTCTTTGTTACTAATTTCAGAAATGAGTGGAATCAACAATAATGGTGGGGATACTGGAATGTGGTAACTACAATGAAACTTGAGTTTCTTTCAGAAAAGACTAACTACAATGAAATTTGAGTTTCTTTCGGAAGGGAGTGGCGCGGGAGATAGTTTCACCTTTCTAACATACTTTCAGTTAAGTTTGGTACCCTCTGAACCCACCCAGAGCAAATAGCACTACAGAATATCCATGACATTAAAGTATCCAAACTGCTAAGAGTATGATGTGACGCTGTGGAGTCCATCTATTATTTGTACTACCAGAAATGCGTTAATTGGTCACATACACTAATTGTGTCACATGCTTTCTGGCAGCCTCTCTGAACAGCAATGACAACAATCCATGAAAAAGAGCACATCACCATTATGCAAACTGAATTTTTTTTCCTTACCAGAAACTGTCTGTCTGTGCCTAGACTGCATGGCCCATCACCAATGCCGCAAGGGTTTGATGGGGATATGGGCAATCTTGGGTGCATTGGTTAACTTGATTAAGATCCTGCTTGACCAAGTGTGCCTTCTTGAGCTGTGAAACGAGCACAATATGGACTTCTCTACTGCTGATTTTTTAACTGAATTTCACACACCAAACATGGAGCAACTTGTGTCAACAGCACTGCCTACCTGACCACCTGACCACCACATAAAAAATCAGTAATTACATCACTTACCAGGCATTTCATCAGGACCAGCGCAGCAAGACTGCAGCTTGATGGAAAGGTGGTGGAGCACCGGAGGCAGATCCGCAGATGCGTGTCTTATCCCCATCAGAGGCAACAGGAAGGACATGCGGCGACACGCGGAGTGGACCTACGGTGGCGCTGCTCGGTGCCGGTCGAGGAGCAGCGGCCCGCGGCTCCTCCCGTCCCGTGGACCTGCAATGGGACGGAGAGGAAGATGAGCAGCGGCGAGGCAGGAAGAGGAGCTCGCTCGCCGTATCGCCGCCGCTGACCCTTTTTTTTTTTTTTTGATAACTCGCTGACCGTTTATTTGGTCGAGAGGAAAACTACTATGGGCCGCTCCTGATTTCTGTGGCTGCTACGGGCTGAATTTGGAGAGGAAGTGATCCAGGCTCTGGGCCCAATTTTAGTGGGAAGGGAGGCCCTAGAAAGCAGAATTAGTTTTTCTAGAAAAGAAAAGGAACCGCATCATCAACATTGAAATCATACGTCACTCCTCGGATTTTGCTTTCTGTAAATTTAGCCATGAATTTAGGAGCTCGAACTTCGAAGCTCACAACTTAGCGAAGTATACTTTATCTCTCGGGGATGGCCACCATGTGTGGTTGGGACACCATAGAGACCTTCCCTCCGTCCCTGTAAACATTGTGACGAATTAATAAAAGCTTCATAAGGTTGTTTAAAAAAAGAATAATTAGATTACATTCAGTCCAAGCTTGCTCATGAATAATGGAATTTCAACTTTGAAGCTCATAATCTCATCAAGCATGCGTCTTTGCTAGGTATAGGTCGGGCTCTACCTTATAGCCCAATTATTTTACCTGTAAACATTACTATTACCTAATAAAGTTTGGTGTCACAATTCCTGAAAAATGAAAAACAGAATTGGATTACAATCAGGACCAGAACATGAGAACCAATCTGTGATTGGATGGTTACTAGAGCAATGGTACCCCAATCCCACAAGGGATCAGACCACATATTTTCACGCTTTGGTGTCTCCTAAAGGCAGAATATTCGTTTAGTGGGAGGCGACAGGGCGACATTCCTGTCGATAGCGATGCACATGTGTGAAGTGTCAGCTTAGTCTTTCGAATGTGTTCATAGGGGTAGAGTGTACGTGGATTTTATAGGGATGAGTGTATATGCATGTTTTGTGACGTATGTGTCTATAAGAGACATCGGAGGGAACTAGACAACTACGTGGCCGGATGCTACATGGTTTAAAAAGTGTTCATGAAATTTAAAATGCATTCATCGAATTTTTAAAAGGGTGAACACTTCTAGCGAAGCGCAGCGATGGCGACCGGTGAGCGAATCTAAGTGTGGCGGGGGGTACATGGTGTCGACGGGATGGTGGCGGAGGCTACGGGTCCACACTAAAGTCAACGCCGACATGCATGAGGGCGAGCGAGGGAGCAAG
>NC_041386.1:584028277-584048461 GCF_002162155.2 Triticum dicoccoides
TTTTGCTGAGAAGTTGCTTCGGACTTCTAAATTTGAGGCACATCCGAAGTGACTCCTAAATTATTGAGGAGAAAAACCGGTTGACGGTTCGGTTAGGTGCGGCCTAACTCCTTAAAATGATCTTTTGAAAAGTTAAGCCTCTTCAAGCTTCGGGAGGTTAGAGATAAGGACCAGCGGCTCGCTAGAGATCGCCACATAAGGTGAACTCCTCTCTCTAAAATTGTTTCCATTCCTCTTCGTTAAACAAGGCCAAAAAATAAACATTTTTAGTGGTAACCAAAAAAATAACCGAGGTGGCCATACTCATAAAAAGGGTCGAGGCTTCTAATTGTTTATTTGGTCATTTCCAAAGGTGGCCAAATGTATCTATCCTGGCGTGCTGGCCCCATAGCATGTGCCCAACCCATGGTGGGGCTGACCGGACACATTTATAACCGGGTTGTGCCTGGACCGCGAGGATGGGCATGTGTGCTACACACCCTGTTTTTTTTCTAGATTTTTTTTTCAAACATTAGCGCCCCCCCCCCCCCAAAAAAGCGCAGCACAAGTGTTGGCCCGACACATCCCGTGTATTAAGAGTGTCTGGGTGGGCGATGCCGAGTGACAGCTATTTTGTCGCGGGTACTTATTTTTAATAGGAATTGTGCTCTTTATCCTGTCAATAATGTTTATAATATGCCTATCACTATTAGTGACCATGCTCCCATTCTTGTCTCTACAGAAGGCAAGTTTAAAAAGCCTTTGCAAAATTTTAAATTTGAGAATTGGTGGCTTATGGAAGAAGATTTTCAACCTTGTGCAAAATCTGCTTGGCAAAGCACTGCTCATAGGCCTTTTTATGCAAGGACTAACCACCTTGCAGGAACATTGAAGGAATGGTGTAGAAAGAAAAAACCAATTAACCAGGAACTCAATCTATTGGAGGAGCAAATAAAAATATACAAATGAAGCCGATGCAGGAACAAAATCATAAGCTTGAAGCATCTCTCATGAACAGGTATGAAGAAAATCTAACAAAGTTGACAGAATTTTACAGCCAAAGGGCAAAAAAACATTGGGCAACTAAAGGAGACAGGAACACAAGTTACTTTCATAATGCTGTCATCAAGCGCAGAAGAAAGAATCAGATTGTTTCAATTACAGATACTAATAATGTGACTCATTTTAATCCTGAAAAAATTGCTCATGTATTTGTGGACTATTTCAAACAAAATTTCCAGACTAATAATGCAGATCATGGAAGGCCATACCTACGAACTCAACCAGATGCTCATCAGCAAGATCCTACTACTAGTATTCCCGACAAGCAGGAGATTTGGCAGATACTAAATGAGATGAGAAGAAATGCTTCACCAGGCCCAGATGGACTAAATGTAGCCTTCTATATAGCAGCATGGGAATGGATTGGAGATGATGTAACTGATTTGGTAAGGAAATTCTATATCACAGGTATCATGCCTAGTCATATTAATAATACAAACATTGTCTTGATACCAAAGAAAATTGTTTGCAAGACTCCTGCTGATTTTAGACCTATTAGTCTTTGTAATGTTATTTACAAAATGATTGCAAAAACTTTGGCTAATAGGTTAAAGCCTCATCTCCCTGATTACATCCATCCCTCTCAGCAAGCCTTCATTCAAGGAAGGAGAATTAGTAACAATATCATTATTGCTCAGGAAATTACTCATTCTTTTACCCTGAGATCGTGGAATTCTCCTGCCTTTATGCTAAAAATTGATCTTGCTAAGGCTTTTGACTGTTTGCATTGGAGCTTCATTTTCTCTGCACTAACTCGTAAAGGACTTCATGATCATTTTATTAATTTAATCCATGCATGTATTTCCACTCCAATGTTCTCTGTCATAATAAATGGCCAATCGTATGCGAGATTCCGTAGCAGCAGAGGAATCAGACAAGGTTGTCCCCTCTCACCTTATCTTTGTGTTCTTGCCATTAATGAGCTTTCTATCTCTATGCAAGAGGCCATGATGTCCAAGCAGTTGACAGGTATTTCTCTTGGACCAAAATGCCCCTCAATTCATTCTCTCATGTTCGCTGATGACTTATTAGTCTGTGGCCAGGCCACCATCCAAGAAGCAACTACAATGAATCAAATCATCCAATCTTTCTGTACACAATCTGGTCAAACTCCAAATTGGAGAAAATCTGCTATTCTATTTAGCAAAGGAGTTGACATCAACACTCAGAATGCCATCAAGAATATCTTTCATGTTCCTACTATAGATCAAAAATCCATTCACTTGGGACATCCTCTCATTCTTCCTGCCAAAGATAGGGCATCTGCCTACAACTTTGTCATTGACAAATTCAAGGCCAACTTCCTAGCTACAAAGCAAATAAACTCTCGCATGCAGGAAGACTCACCCTAATTAATTCTGTTTTTGCTTCAATCCCTGTTTATTATATGTCTAACATTCTTTTTCCTAAGAAATTCCTGTCAAAGCTTAATGCTATCATTAGAAATTTTTGGTGGACAGGGATAAAAGAAGAAACCAGTGCTAAATCTCTTTGCCTTAGAGCCTAGAAGGACATATGTTCCCCTAAGAATGAAGGTGGATTAGGTATCAAGAACATGCAAGCCACTAACAAAGCTATGATTCTATCTGCTGCTTGGAGAATAGTGGAACAACCCAACAGTCACATTTCCAAAGTCCTTCAATCTAAATATTTTCCTGATACTTCCTTTTGGAGAGCCAACCATAATGTTCCTAAATCTGCTTTTTGGACAACTATTCTCAAAGTTAGACCTATGCTCATCAACAACTCTTTTTATCAACTTACCGAAGGGAACATATCTATTTGGAGCTCTCCCTGGTATAAAGGCTGGAGCACAATCTACGATCATCTGATTATCCAAGATAGTCATTTTGTTTACCCTGCAATAGTCAGAGACCTTTGGCTGCCAAATCAGAAACTTTGGAATACTAATCTTATTTGCAACCTTTTTTATCATGATACTGCTGCAGAAATAATCCAAACGCCCATTATCCAATCCGACGGAGAAGATCTTTTGTGTTGGAAACTAACTCAAACAGGACAATTCAACTCCAAAAGTGCTTATAAATTATGCCTACAGGTGATGCAACAGGAAGGAGAGCCGCAGCCAAGGGTCATTCCAGACAATACAAAAGCCCTTTTAAAGCAGATATGGAAGGCCAAAGACATTGCACCGAGGGTTCAAACATTTGCATGGAGGCTAATTAGAAAAGCGCTTCCAACAGGTAAAAAAGCAGGTAAATATTCGAAGCATATAGATAAAGAATGCTCAAGATGCAGTGCTGAAGAAGATGAACAACATATCTTTTTTACTTGTCCTTATGCTAGAGCAGCTTGGTTTGCAAAACCATGGTACATTAGAATGGACAACTTTATTAGTAATTCCACTTCAATCATCACCATTATTTTAAATCTGCTCAGTTCAGACCATCCTCATGCAAGTTTAAACAATATTTTCACATTCATGTGGTGTCTATGGAAAGTTAGAAATGAGAAGCTTTTGTAAAGGAAAGAAGGCTCCCCTGTACAGGTCTCTTTTGCAGCACAAGCAATTACAAACTCTTTTAAATTAGAAACAGATCATAATAATCTATGCAAGAATAAGATACCTATGCAGGACAAAAGGGAGGAACTAAGGCAGGGAAACACAATTGATGCATCCAAGCTTTCTACACAAAACACATTCTTCACAGATGCAGCATGGAATCTACAGGGGAGCCAAAACGAAAATGAAGGAGCACAAGCAGGAATAGGTGTCTACATTCAACTTAAGCAAGGTTACTCAAAACTTCAAGCATCAATTTCAGCCACAGGGATGACAGCTAATTCAGCTGTTCAAGCGGAAGCACTGGGTCTAAAGTTGGCAGCAAATCTTTTGGAATCTCTGCACATTCAGGAAGCTGCGGTGCTAACAGACAACCTCACCGTGGCAAAAGCTGCAGCAGCAAGATCGCCAAGGAAGGAACCAGGGAATTGGCAGATAAGAAGCTATATAGCAGACTTTTGTGCAATGACAGAGTTCAAGAACATTCAGGTCTACCATGTTAACAGAGATCAAAACAGCATAGCGCATGAAGCTGCAAGGTTAGCAATCACACAGGATCATGTAGCTTCTCCTATCCATAGGTTTAGTTGCACTAATCCTGTTCATACTAGAGGGCATTGTCCCCTGCTTCAGAGATTAATGCACACTCAAATGCAGGGATTTGTACTTTTACGTGTAAATTGTTTCTCAGATTAATGCAATAGTATGGGCGCCTGGTGCGCCATTTGTTTGTTCAAAAAAAAAATAGGAATCACCACTGGACGACACAGTAATGGGCTGGCCCGTTTAGCTGCGTCGATCGCTGGCTTCCCTCGCGCCGGGTCTAATAGGTGTGTTCGTCGGTTCAATCTGATTTTCTTCTTTTCCTTTTCCGTTGTTTTTCATTCAGTTTTCCTTTTTTTTGCCAGTTTTCTTTGGTTTTTTTCTTCATTATGTTTCGGTTTTTCCTTTGTTTTTGCATCTATTTTCTTTGTTTTTTAGTTTAGTGCTTTCTTCTGTTTTCTCTTTTTTCTTTGTTATTTTTTCAGTTTCCTTTGTTTTTGACGGTATTCTTCAATTTTTTCTTCTTGTTTTGCACTTTTGATTTTCTTTGTTTCTTTCTTGCTTCTTTTTGTTTCTTCGCTTTCCTTTTTTGTTTTTTCTCGGTTTTCTTTGTTTTTCTAAACATGTCTACTTTTTTTTTCTTTTTCCAACACATGCCTACTTTTGTACATTTTTTTTGTAGACATGTAAAAAAATTATAGACATTTAACTTTTTTCAAATACATATTTAACATTTTTTGCAAAACAATATGTTCGAAATATATTAACATTTTTCAAATACATGTTGAAATATTTTTCAACTGATAAAAACATTTTTGCGTACACATGACTAACATTTTCGTAGACATGATGGACATTTTTTGCACATGATTAACATTTTTTCGCATACATGATAAACATTTCTAGTTTTTTCATTAATGTTATACATTTTTTGTATACATTAGAAACATTTTCTGTACATATTTAATATTTTTCAAATACAAGATTAACCTTTTCTTAATTTGATGTAAAGGGTTTTATTAATATACATATTTTTAATTAGAATATTTCGAACATAAACATAATTTAAAAACGAAAGTGGTAGTTTGAAGGGAAAGCTAAAAAAAATGAACACGTACGATGTCATCTTGACGTTAGCGTGACGCTGCAAGTGGTTACTGGGCCGGCCCTTTTCGGTCTCGCTGCTGGCGGCACATAGCCGCGCCCGCCGTGCCGTTCTGATAATTTCAATGGGCCTTTCTGATCGCATGTGGCCTTCTCCCTGTCTCTATAAAAAAGCTCTTCCATTCCCAGCCGTCAGATACAGTGTTCCGGCGCGAGTCGAGTGGCCGACGTACGCGCCGTCGCCTCCTTCCACATCCGCGGCGAGCCGCCAACGAGGTACCGCTCTTCCCGCCGCACGCGCACCGCTCTTCCGGCCCTTCTCGTTTGATGTATGGTTTCTGTGTGTGCGCCGAATCTTGCCCTAGATTACTGCTGAAATTGTTAGTCGCGTCCTTCTTGATTGATCTAGTTTCCGATCTGAGTATAAAACTCTCTCTGACGGGTGTCTAATCTGAACATCGGACTGAAAGCTTAATTTTCTTGCACCTTGTTTCGCCAGAGTCTCAGTTGCTTCCTAGCCCATTTGTGTGTATGTACTCTGCGAGCTGTTGGACTGATTCCTTGCACATTGGACTGAACATTGGACTGATTCGTGACGTGTTTTTTATATGAAATGTAAATATGGCAGTACTTAAAATGCGACTACTGTTTTTGTTTAGTTGGAAGAGAGAAAAAGAGAGAAGGGACAATGTTACTGTCCTTTTCCACACTTTTGTTTCTCACGTTCTAACAAGTACTTCTCTAAAGGATCGGTATGATGCAAAACAATAGAAATAAGACTAACAATTACGTCCTCATGAGGTAAATCTTTAGCATGATGCTGTTTGGTGAACCTAGAAATATTAAATTCATGAAACTAAACTTTAAGTTTCTACTTAACACAATCAATCACAACACCAACATTATTTAAGAAGGGTCTACCAAAAATTATGGGACAAAAAAATATCTTGTTTAGATCCAAATACTAAGAAATCAGCAGGATATTTGATCTCACCACAAATAACTCAGCATCTTTAACAATCCCAAGAGGTAAACTATTTGCAAGCTTAATAGTAACATCAATCTCCTCTATCTCAACATGTGAAATATCATGCATTACTTCTTGGTAGAGAGAGAAAGAAATAACACTTATACTAGCATCCATATCATAAACCATGATAACAATGATCACCAATCTTAACAGAAACAACGGTCATGCCAACAACTCTAACATATTTATCTCTTTCATCTTTATGATGCTTAGCGATTCTAGAAGCTTGCTCACAAAAATAAACAAACATGCCCATCAACCTTTTCAACCAAAAGATCTTTAACCATGGCTATTGAAGGTTCAACTTTAATATGTTCAGAATGTTTAGGTGCCTTATTATGATTTTTATTAATCGTAGTTGTAGCCCTAGAGTGCTCCTTAATTGTAGTAGGAAAATGAGGCTTTTTCAATGTAAGCACTAGGCACAATAGGATTAACAGTATAAGCTTGTATTTCAGTATTAGCAATGATAAGCTCCTTACAAATATCTTTAATGGGTTCATGATATTTAAACCATTTCTCCTTAGAGAGATCAACATGTGAAGCAATAGATTAACAGAAGTTGACAACTATCTCAAAATCAAGTCAATATTTTGCACTAAGCTCATGAAAAAGGGGGAAAATATCTGGTGCACCGGAGCTTGTGGTGCTACCAGTGCACCAAACTCACATTGCGCATTTAAAATGTTTAAAAAATTCTGAAAATTTTTTAGCACACTCATACAACATCAATGTAGGTTGTCACAAAATTTCAAGTTAAAATTCAAAACATAACTTGAAAAAAAAATAACAAATTCAATACTGAATAGTACATAACATAACTTGGGCTTTAGATTTGGCCTATTATCACACTGATGTCAAATTTGTCATTTTTGTATCTCAAAAAATATCTCAAATTTTTACACGAAATTTTGTGACGTCAAACATTGATGTTGCATTAATGCGATAGATATTTTTGAGAATTTTTAAAACATTCTATTGCATCCGGTGCACCGGTAGCACCACAAGTGCGGGTGCACCGGATACATTCCCCATGAAAAAGCATCAGTTTCAACAAAAGAATTAACACAATCATATTCAAGATTTAGACCTGACTCTTTACCTTTGTCAACTTCTCAATCTTCAGCATTGCATTTAATTCTTTTAATAATATCTTATTTAAAATCATTTTGGGTACTCGTAAAAGAACCAACTGAAGAAGTATTAAAATTTTCCTTATTGCGAAGAGAAAGCCTAGCATAAAACTTATGAATAATACGAGAGCTCATGATTGGGGCATTTGAGCATTAAGTCCTTAAGCCTCCCCCAAATCTGAGAGATACTTTGTCCATCACGAGGCAAAAATTATAGATAAAATTTCGATCACAATGAACCAGACGCATAGGATAGAATTTGTTATGGAATTCCAGTTTCAGTCAATTCCAGTCCCACCAGTGTGGATTATCCAATAGGCTAAACCATGCCAAACCATTGCTCCAAAGATAAATGGAATATCTTCTTCTTTACTTCATCCCTTGATAACCTGCAAACTTAAATATTCCACAAAGTTCATATATAACAAGCAAGTGCATATCATGATGAACCGTTCAATTTTCTGCATAATGGTTAGTGTGCAATTGTTCCAAAATACCAAGAGGAATCTAATAATAGATATTTTCAGCATGTGAGGGTTCCTTCCTAACCACTTCAACATGTGCACATGTCACCCCAAACAAGCCTCTCAAAGGATTGTTTTTCATAGTAGCAAATGAGAATAAAAATTAGCACGCACGATAAAAGTTTTCTTACCAAATTCAACTTACAAGCGCGTTACATTCCCCGGCAATGGCACCAGAAAAGAGTTTTGATGACCTAAAAATAGAGGGGGTAAATTGTAGTCCTTTCGATAAGTAAGAGTGTCGAACCCAATGAGGAGCAGAAGAAATTGACAAGTAGTTTTGAGCAAGGTTCCACTACAAATGATGTAAGATAGTTTTGATAGATAATTTGGTAGCAAGATAAATAGTCGCACGATGATAGACGCCAACCGACCGGTCTAATGTTTGGTCGGTCGCCTAGCAGCCCTTGATCTAGTTTGTTAGCAGCCGCACGATAGCCCTTGATTGAGTCAACGCACACACCTTTTTCTGCCCATCTCTGTAGTAAGCAACTCGAGAAAAACAACAACTCTGCTCGACCATCCACCGCGCTAATGACGCCTCCTCCACCCCACCTACCACTATCTCCCGCGCATGCTTCTTCTGCGGCACCGGTCGACTCACCGGCGGCAGCACAACGATCCCTGTGGTCACTGGTTGCAGCAAAATCAAGGCGTGATTCCAGCAAAAAAATGGCATGTTTCCAACAAAACATAACATGATTTCGCAAAAACAATGGCGCTTGTCAGAGAAAAAGCCACACAAAAATGCATGGTTCCAACGAAACTAGTGTATGATTCCAACGAAAGAAACCATTGGTTCCAACAAAAACAATGCTTGTCGCCAATGGGTCATAGTAAAAATTATGGTTGGTACTAGCAAAACAAGAAGCCGGTCGCAACAAAAAATGTTGTCATGGTCGTTGGTTCCAGCAATCCAGCACGCAGCCAGTTGTAGTAGCTTTCCAGCGCTGGTGACCCCTGGTCCTAGCAATATGTGCAGCTGGTCCCGACAACGCGTGGCACCGGTTGTAGCATGGCCGCTCGCTAATTGTAGCATGCGCCCCCGTCGACTGAGGAACAAGGGTGTGCCATGACCACGAGGGCCATGGCGCCCTAGCCTCCAACGCTGGCGATCTCGCCTACGAATCAAGCAGGGCGCATGTCTCCGCCCCCCCCCTCTCGAGCAGCGGCGCTCATGGAAAGGACATGAAGAGGGTGTGGGTTAGCTAGTTGGAGATGCGCTAGAATAGAAGAGATGTGCTAACAGATTGGGGAACGAGAAGGAATAAGGCCGTCGTTGCTTGGAACATGAGGCCCAAAGGGGGACGCGTGTAACAGCCACGCTCTGTCGCATGACGCCCGCAGTGGCGTACGACCGGCCCAACGTTCGGCCGGCCAGCCAACGTAAAACGTTTCCCTAAATAGTAACAAGGTAGCAAGTAACAAAAGTAGCAAGGTGCAAGAAGTGGACTAATCCTTGGTTGTGCTAAGAACAAGCCGATGGTGTTTCTTCTAGTTACTAAAATGCTCTTGAGAACACATGGGGATATGGCCAAATTACTTTCACCACGGTTCATTGAGTTAACGTTCATTGCGTAATAGGTGTTGTGTGGGTGGACCAGAGCTAAGGTATTGTCCTAACTTGAACAAATACCTACTGATTATACCCTCCATGCAAGCATCCACAACTATTAGAGAAGTAATTAAGATGAATCTAATCACAACATTAACTAGTTGAATCCAAAATCTTGAAAAGATCACTTTGGTTATCCTCGTGGCTACTACTCTTTTTTTCCTCCTTGTTTGTGCATCAACTTGCAACCCTGAAAAGATCACTCTGTTTTTTCTTTTTCTTTAAGTTTTCTTTGGCCATTTTTCTTTGGTTTTACTCCTTTTCCTTTTTTGGCCGTTTCTTATTCGCGAACTTTTTCTTGAAAATCCACATTTTTTTCAAATCCATGTTTTTTTTAAAATCATGATTTTTTTTGAATTCGATTTTTTTAAAATCATGTTTTTTTTCAAATTTAATGTTTTTTTTTCAAATTCATGAATATTTTTTGAATGCATGATTTTTTTTCGAATTTAAGATTTTTTTTGAAGTTTCCATGAACTTTTTTGTGAAAGTTAACAGTCAACAACCTGGTTAGTAGTCCATGGTCGTGGTCAACAATTAACTAGCGACTATTCACAAAAAAAGAACAGTAATCTAGCAACCTTTTTTAGAATTGTTAATTTTCTTTTGAGGGGGTGTTACCAAACTTTATTCAACGGAAATTGATAGTGGCAAGTACATAAAAGCTGGAGAATTGTTAACTAGCGACCTGGGATCGAGGGACGAGCCACCCGAGCGAGCTCGTGCTTAATGGGCCGGCCAATTAACCTTCTGCATGGGCGCCCGATCCTGGAAACTTTGGGCTTTTCGATCGCTGGTTGTTTTTCCTTGTCGCCGCATGGGCCTGCAGCCCTGGTGAGCGTCGCCGCCGATACCATAAAGCGTGCTATAACCACTAAAAAAAATAAAAATAAAAATACAGCGTGCTATAAGCACCTCCGACGCACGCGCAGAGACGAGCGGCCGACGCACGCGCCGTCGCCTCGCCTCCTTCCAGATCCGCGGCGAGCCGGGAACGAGGTACCTTCCCGCCGCGCGCGCCACACGCGCACCGCCCTTCCTTCTCTTCTCGTTTGCTATCTGATCTGTTATGTGTGGTTTCTGTGTGTGATGAAGTGTGCCGAATCTTGCCCTAGGGTCTGATGAAATCGTTGGTCGGGCCTTCTTTGATACGTTTGCGGTCGACTAAAGCTGATTGTAAATCCCTAGATAGATTATTGCTGTCGCGTCGTTCTTGATTGATCTGATTTCCGATCTGTAAAACTCTCTGTGACGGTTCTCTAATAAAGAGCTAATGTCTCGTCCCCTCTCCTCAAGTTTTACTGATTTTCTTTTTCTGACCGTCGATTCCAAGTTTGAAATATCTATCTGCTTTAAGATTCCAAGCTGTTCTTCATGTCAAAATGTCGAATCCGAACCTTGGACTGAAAGCTTAATTTTTCTTGCACCTTGTTTTGTCGGCGCAGTATTTAGTCTCGGTTGCTTCCTAGCCATCTGTGTGTATGTACTCTGCGAGTTGTATATACGCACTGATTCATGACGTGTTTCTTATATGAAAGTAAATATTATACTCAAAATGTAACTACTGTTTTTTGTTTAGTTAGTAGTCGTTCCTTGCATGTGAAGATGTCTCGTTGTGCTTCAGGTGGCATCAACAGGGCAATTTAGTTATTCATGGGAGTCATTAACCAGTGAATATCGTTTATACTTGTTCAACTGTAACATCAAATTTAGACAGGACTTTTGCGGCCCTTCATTTCACACCTAGCATTGTTACATTTCAGGATTCACAGAGTAAATACATCGTTTTCTGTTTGCACCATATGTTTTATGTCTCAGTGATCCGCGACCCATTTTAGAGAGGACTCATTTTATCTCAGGGTCATCCTGGATTTATTTCAGTGGCCCCTGCATAATAAACTTGTTTGGAACATAATTTGAGATTAAACTTCCTTGTTTCAGGAAAACAAAAGGATGGAATTGAAATTTGATGCACTGTGGAAAAGGGACTTACTTGCCCTGAGCAAATACAACGTTAATGGTAAAGTTAAAGCAATTACAGTAAGAAATGATTATCCGGACTACCCTGTCCCTTATTTTCAAGTTACTGAGGGTTTTGATTTGAAAAAGGTTAAGAAGGTATGATAACTATCCATCTGTGTGATGTTTCTCTCCCCTTATTTACTTTCTTTCCCACTGCTGACTCTTGACATTCTCTCTTCAGCTTATGCTAGAAAGGGATGTTGAGATCGCCAAGTCCATAGCAAACGACATAATCATCCCAGACCCTGCTCCCCAAGTTTGTGTTACCTTCATTCACATAATTTGATTGATGGCTCATTCCATTATATTAGTTATTGTTTAACCCGGTAGTATTATAGGGTACTTAAGTCTACTAAAACAATATGTTTGTTACCTTGGATTGGAGCATGTGGATTCACATGCCTGAACCATGCTAGCTTTAGATCCCCTTACTTTCTCCTCCCTCCTTGTTGGTGCCTCATGTTTGGTTTTATCTTTATGCTTGGGTTGTTGTTCTCATTGTTGTTGTCATACATGCACCCTCCATAGACCACAAGACAGTTTATTTTGTTGTGCTTTTAATGGGATAACTGACGCCTTTCACCTTTTTCAATTGTGACGGACTCATCTAGTGGGTGGCTGATAACTTCTTGGACAAATATGCCGAATTGGAGCCCATCCTTGTAAAGGATAGTGCCTGGTGCTTCCTCCGACTCTTCCAAAACTGTAGAGGCCGGGGCATGTCATCGGATCTTACCATCACCGCACAAACCTTAACCTTCATGGTCAGTTTCAATGCCCTGCGATGTGCAAAAGTTGTATTGGAGGGCATGGCACCTGAGCTCTATGGGATGCACGCCAATCCCAACTGCATAAACAAATTCGGATACTTTGCGCTCCACGAAGCTGCTGAAAGGTTCTCTGTGGACATGATCAAGCTGCTTTTACGCCATGGTGCATCGCCCAATGTGCGCACAGTTCGCAATGATGTCATTTTTGATGTCATTGAGAATCTACTCCCGCTCCATGTCGCAGTTGAGAATACTTGCCTCCATAAGTATCTGGAGGACAATCTGGAGGACAATCTTTCTCACAACCAGAGTCATCTGGATTATATCTACAAGCTTATTCATCTGCTGTGTCTACCTGAGATGGTCTGTTTCATTTCCCTCCCTATATGTATTACTACTTTTGCAGCATGACACAAAGAGTAACTGTGGTCATACCATAAACCCGTGACAGGTTATAATGAAATTAGTGATACTAAGTGCTGGGCATCCTTTCATCTCAACTTGTCAGAGAGTGTAAAGTTTTTGTTTGTTGATCCTTTTTTGTCTTACTTCATGTCTTCCGTATGTTCTTATAGTAAAGGATAAAAAGTCATCAATAAAATATATAAAAAGTGTTGCTAGTTATTAATGTTATTTTCTTTGCCTTGGAGATTGTCCCTAATCCATATTTACTTTGATAGGAGGAAACATGGCGATACACAGAAAGTTT
Source organism: Triticum dicoccoides (assembly GCF_002162155.2). Taxonomy (NCBI): domain Eukaryota; kingdom Viridiplantae; phylum Streptophyta; class Magnoliopsida; order Poales; family Poaceae; genus Triticum; species Triticum dicoccoides. The sequence goes on from NC_041386.1 coordinate 584,041,293, forward strand.
ATTCAACATTACTTGCTTGCATATGAATGCTAAATGGACTTTATTTTTTGTTCGTTGTTGTTTTACAGAAGGTCTTCTTGGACACAACTAGACTGCTTGCAGAAAAAACAAATAATGTACTTCAAGAGCTCTGGAATTACATTGAGGATGGAAAAATTATCCAGTCTGCTGTTCTACTACTGGCTGCTCAAGAGCAGATCCGTGGGGGCAGTTCTTCCAAGATAAATGGCAGTAGTAAGAAAAATGGGTTTGACATTATCAATAAATGTATAATGAGGCGTTCATTTGCCTTGAGATGGGAGAAAGGTTCACATGCAACGGCACCGGAGCTTCTGGAGGAAAGGAAGACACTTACTGATTGCGCATGGCTGCTTGTTGATGTAATTTCCCATGCCGGTGAAGATCTTTCTGCATACATTCAAACGCATTCTGAGGTAAGCGTTTTTGGTATGTTGTGGCCGCAGTGCCTCAGATGCCTTTTACTTAATATTTGTATTTTTACTATTGTTAGTGCTGTTGTTTAAAAAAATACATGCTCTAGTCTTAGCAGGAAGATAATTCTCACCTCAACTGAAAATAAAAATGTTATACTCCCTCCGTCCCGGACGGAGGTAATACTTGCTCTGTCTTGCCAAGAAGATAGTTCTCACCACAAATAAAAATAATAATGTTATACTTGCTCCGCCTGCGTTTACTGGGCTGGGGGGGGGGGGGGCAAAATTCTAGGACCAAGGCACAATGGAAATTCCTGGCGCTCCACATCTTGCCCCTGTAATTAACGACAGCGGTTAATGCAAGAGTTGCTCCTGGAAGGTTTCTTGGGTCTAATATGGAGGATGGAACTCTTATATATTGTTGAACCTTGCCTTTGATTTTACTCCAATTTTGTTTTATCCTTTTGCTGCAATGTTTTGAGAGTTGTCTTGCTTAAACAAATGAACTTTTCTTGCAGCAATTATCTATCTCAAAATTATCATTGAATTACTACTTTTTCAAGCCCTTATCCCAGATTTGTACTTATTGTGCTAATGTTATCATAAAGCTGCATATTTTACCAGCTGGACAACTATGAACAACATGTCATACACATGTGGCTCTGACCTCAGAGTGGTTGACCTGTTGGCCTATCATTGCAGCTCATACTAAAGAAAGTGCAGTTTCCTGATAATATGTGTGAGAATGCTTAGTTTGTGAATACTGACCTCAATGTGCTTAATTAGAAAAAGTATAGTCTTTGGCCCCCTCAAGATTGCTATATTTGCCTTCTGCCCCTCCAGCATTTCTTCTCTAGCTCCGCCACTGTACAAACACCTCTTATTTCTGAACACTTGGGAAAGGTGATGGCAGAGATAATGAAACAAGAGCAAATAATTGATGGGAGTAAAGCCGTTGTTTTAGTTATTTTAATGAATTGTTCTATGTCAGAAGTATTAGTAACAACCAGCCTGTTATTAGTTATCCACATCAGATCCCCTGTCTGGCTACTTCTTTTATTTTATCATCGTCATTGACCAGACAAACAAACTATAAGAACACCTTTTGTTATTTATCTTCTAAGACATTGCTTGATATTATTACATTGTGAAGGAGATTGCTATACGAGTTCATGATAGATACTATTGATGGTTTCTGCATTGAATTCACACACTACAACTAAAAGGAGCATGTTAGTTCCTTTTCCACTACCATATGCATTTTTGTCATGGAAATACGAATCTTACAATTAATATTTAATGTATGCATAAATAGTGAAAAAAATTGGTGACAGAAACTCTCGATCTCCATATTAGAGTATAGTGTGAAATGCCAATTTTGTTTGTTCTTGGCTTCACTTATGTCTATTTTCTCGTTTTGTCACTGCCTTGTATCGTTTTTAGCCGTAAAATTGCATGTATCATCATCAGGCGTTTGGTTAATGTTGTTGCATGGTGCATGAATACAGAACATGTGCTTGTGTCATTTCTCTTTGTTTATTTTCTGGACGCATGGAAGATAAATTGGCAAAAATGAAAACTTCCATATTTTTATGGTTGCAGCTGTTTGGCATGATTCCCAGCTCCAAATATTCTAGGTGCTGGAGCTGGGGGTATATTAAGGGCGTTGACATGAGCCTTCTTTATTCATGTTAGACTGGAAATTTATGCTTAATGTACTTTATTTAGCCTACAAACTCCAGGTCCTCCAAGAAACAGGGAGTTGGAGCTCATTACAGTAACTTGTCTGTGGCCCAGGAGGACAGTTCAATGTAGTTCAAGAAACACTAGGTGTATGGTCTTTAAGTTTGTCTGAACTTCATTTGGATCATACAGCCTGAAGAAAGCCTGAAGAAATTGACACCTTTCTCTTTGGGGAACCAAAATAAAACTATTAAAGTGATTTGAACTAGTTGGAATTTGAATAACTGTGACGTGTAGTTAAATATACAGAAGTGTGATGCAGTTTTTTACCCGTACCTTTGAAGCGTCTAGATCATAACGTGTAGTTAAATACACAGAACTTGTGGGAGCTAACAGATTTTGCTTCAAGATAGACATGATACATTAATCTAGATGAATCCGAATATGTATATTATGTAGTTTATGAAACCTAGTGAATTGAATGCGATTACTCTTTTTGCACACTGTTCTATTGCCTTCCAACTCATATTAATTATCTCGCTGCTTACAATTGGTTATGTAATTGCTACATTGTATATATGGTAGATCTATGTTAGTGATATATTGCCTTATACAACAGCTTGTATGTCATGTAGGTGCCCCATGTGGAGGTCTTTCAACATGTTTCACGTATCCTCAAGGAGTATGGATTTTGCCCTAATGGAGATCCCATGGACACTATAAACCTGTACTACTCTTTGTATTGCTCACGATAATTTTCTATGTGAATAAATGATTATTTTTCTGATTATTCTATTTGTCTTCCATTTCTTGAAGCCAGCCTTATGACTGCAGAAAGTCAAACGGAGAGTCATGCAAAGGTGGGGGCCGTGGGGCTCAAGTGATTCTTTTTGCATTAAACAAACCGAGTCTTAATCTCTCTCCTTTTTAATAAAATGGATAATAGGGCTTACAGATGCAAACATGGCAGTTATGGAATCGGCCAATCTGGATGCTGCAGAGAAAAAGGTAAAGATAATCAAATCCGCGGTTGATCTAGTTTTGGATAGACTGATGGTGTTGGTAACGGGTAATGATATTGTGGCAGCAAAAAGAAAGAAAGCTATAAGAATATGTGCCCTTTCCTTGTTCTTTTTATTTTATGTTACATCAACTATTTTTAAGAATATGTAAAGTACTCCCTCCGTTCCTAAATGTAAGTCTTTGTAGAGATTTCACTATGAACCACATACAGATGTATATAGATGCATTTTAGAGTGTAGATTCACTCATTTTGTTCCGTATGTGGTCCATAGTGAAATCTCTACAAAGACTTATATTTAGGAACGGAGGGAGTAGTAAAATTTTCCCAAATTGACAAATCCCATGAACGCTTTCAGATACATAATAGAATCTTTGTTTTAAGGCTCGTTTTCTTGACTTCTGACTGTACTCATCTTGCCCTAATCTCGAGTCCAGGTCACAACTGTTGAAAATGACGGTCTCTCCCTTATGGCACGGCAACACACCAAACAAACAAAGGTAACCCATATACCTTAATACTGATTTTGGTGCAGCAGTACCAAGCAGCTTTGCCTACACCTTGTGGCAGCACAAATGGATTACTAACTAGAGCACAACGTGATGGTTTTGGTGTTGCAAAGCTGGGAAGCTTTGCAGTACCGAATTCAGCCATATTTATAGAGTATAAGTATTTGTGTTCTAATGGACTTTGGCTACTAAACTGGACATGTTCAAGCTGCTTCTAGTGCTTATTAAATGAGCTACTCCCTCTGATCCATAATAATTGTCGTGGTTTTAGTTCAAATTTGAATTAAAACCACGACCATTATTATGGATCGGAGGGAGTACAAAACATCTAAATTCTAGCCTAGAATACCTAGTGTGCGTTCACACACATGTATAGAAACTACATGTATAGAAACTGAATTCTAGCTTTGAGTTGCCTTCAAATGCATATCACCTTTTCCAACTATGGTTCATCTCCCCCATCCTAATGTGTTTCCCATCAGGTTTTTTTACCAAAGAAAAGGGGTAAATGCAATAAAAAGGAGGCTTAATTAGCTTAATGAGATAGCTGAACTTTATAGGTTCCAAGTAACGTCAACATTGGGACTTCACCAAGGGGGCTTTGCACATTATTGTTACTTCCAACACTTTATTATTGTTCTTGAATGCTCTGTTGCATCTGAAATTTATTTGGTGCCTGCGAGAAAGATTTTGATAGAATAAGATCCAGTGTAATATAATCGTTAGAGGCAATAAACCAATAACAAAGCATGTTTCAACTGCGAGTTTGTGCCATGCATTGTGCTGGTTCAACAACTTTTTATGTTGCTTAAGCATGCTACTTGAATTACTATACTGCAGTAACATCATTCATATCTAATGAAACACCAATGTTGTGTATTGATCAACATAATACATCTCAAGCGAGAGGTGCTGGCTGGAAGTATGGATGTTTTGTTTTATGATGTACCTCTAATGAAATATATGACAGGCTGTGAGAAAGAAAGTAGGCCGAGGATGGGATCCCACATACACAAGGAGAAGTTTTTTTCCACATTGGAGGTCAGTGTTACAAGCCCGGCTTCCTTTGAAGGTGTATCCAGCCTATGCAAGCTCAGATCCTAGTCCAAATCATAAACTTGGTCCAATGCCAAGGACCTCGCCATTTACAAGCAACAATCAACCCAGAAGGAGCTTTGTCACTGCTGCTATTGGTGCATTCAGGCTCTTGAAGGTGCTAAAGTAGAGTAGAAAGGTATGCCATGAGTTTCGTCTACCTGTCCCAAATTTTCCGAGCATGCCCCACATGATTTATAGTATGTTTTTGTTTTCTTAGGGAACTCTCAACCCTGGGAAATATTTATGCAACACATTTGATCCTGTGCATAGGGTAGTATTACTAGGACATATGCTCGTGCGTTGCAATGGAGAAATAAATTGGCGTGCATGTGCTAGCACGACAACCCGTGCTTTGGTAGGCCAAAATGCGTACCAGCAAGACGACATCCAAACAATGACAAGGAGTTGCCAAGGTTTAGAGAAAAAAATACATTCTCCGAACAATTTAGGCCTCCAGTTAATAATCGGCGCACGACATCGCACACACAATCCTTGCTACTCTTTGCAGCCTTAAAATTGTTCCTTCCTTTAACTTTAAAAATACTCATAGTGTCATGCAACGTTTCCTTCCTTGAATGTTCCGACCCACACACACAATCCTTCCTAGTAAGTTCATTCTTTGAGCCCACACGTCCCTCTTTGCAGGGTGCACCACGTCCTAAATCCATCGTTTCTTTTATCATGACTTTAGTCGCCCTCTTGTCCGTTGTCATCTTTCCTTTTTCTAGGTGTCTTGTTGATATTACAGCCAACTTCCTAACCTATATAAACGGGTGGGAATTGCCTTAAAGGAGCAAGGTAGGAGTATTTCACATGAAATATTGATGTTTTGCAGCCTATTGGACTGGAGATTAAGTTTTTCTCATGTGGCTCGCGGCCCAGAAAAGCTTAGCAACAATTGTTAGATGCTCAAATAGGCCCAGCAATTTGATTAAAAAAAGGCATGCAAGCAGCCTTTTGTACTGTTCAGAAAGGCAGGTAAGTCTGAAACGAGAGGTCATTTGTTTCGATAAGAAAAAAAAATAGAAATACGGGCTGGCTGCTTAGTTTCCTTAACACGTACGCTTAGTTTCCTTTGCACGTACATCACGTCACGGTTTCTTTCCGTTTGCACATGTATATTCGTCAAACGGAAAACGGACCTTACAAAAAAAATATTGTACATGAAAATACTTAGAACGGGATGAAACAAAGCGGAACCAAACCAAGAATACCTATTCTCTTTAATAGTAGGTATATATAAATATAGATTAGTCAACCAAACACCCAACACTTGTTAATGCAGTGGCTTCTATTCTATTGATGCTCACCATATGGTGCTGCTCCACTAACGAAACCATGTTAAAGCTTGCATTCAGAATGAGCGGCTTCTATTGATGCTCACCGACATGGAGTTTCTTTTTTACGATCATTTTTTTACATGGAGTTGAGTAGTGCTTCTTTAATCACCAGCCAAATGAAAGCTGGTGATCTCTGGATTGAGTGGGGAAAATGACTGTCCTGAACTAAATTTCCGGCTTATGACGCCTAACAATGCGTCAGAATTTCATTTCCTTTTTGTCCACGTCATTTTCATTTTTTCTACCAAAGTGGTTCTGATTTTGTCAATTTCCCTCCGTTCTGGTGAACTCTGCAGGAGGCTCAACTTCTTTGCGACAATTGGGCTACTCTGTACGGCGTCATTCAGACAGATGCTTGACTTGATAGCCGCTAAGCATCGCGTTCCTGTGTCCCTAAGAAGTTTTATTATATGTAGTTTTGTAAGGAGCGGAGGGGGCACCATGAAGGTATAAGAGCAACTCTAGCAGACCCCGCATCCCGCCCCGACCTGCAAAATAACCGCCAAATTGTGGGTTGGGGTCGGAAAATCTGCACGATCAGACCCCGCATCCCGTCCCGGCCCACAAATATTTTTACGGGGCACAGCAAATCTTCTTCCCCAACCTCTATCTTCACGGGCTGGGAGGCCGACCCAAGCTCAACCCCTATCCGCTGCGAGATTTGGCGGGAGGGACATTTTCGCGCGCCCTTTCCCGCTCCCCGCACCCTCCGCCACCATTGCCCCCCTCCGCAAGCTCCGGTTCCTCCTTTCCGGCCGTCCCTCGCTGCCATGGACGACCCCATGCTGTTCCCCGTCACCGTCGAGGTCGCGCACGCTCCTTCCCCTCGGGCGGATCTCGTCGCCGGCCATGTTGGCCCCGCCGTCGTCGCCTAAGCATAAGCCGTGCCTGCCCGCAAGCGGCAGGGCAACGTGGTCGTGCAGGGCGGGAATCCGGCTGCACCTGCCGCGATGGCCCGCGCTCTGGGCGCCAACGCGGTAGCGTGATCCCGGCCGGCGGCGGAGAAGGTCACCAAGGCCGCGGGCGTAAAGCGGAGGAAGGTTCCGGCTTCAAAGAAGCCACCTTCTTCATCCTCTCACTCCAC
>NC_041386.1:584048644-584072920 GCF_002162155.2 Triticum dicoccoides
AAGGAGGTGCTTCGGCGATGCCGTTCAACAGTGCCACTCCCCCCGCGAGCGAGGTGTTCGACGAAATGGCCGGAAGGTATGCGTCTTCGGTCTTGGCGATTTCCTTTCATTTCCGCCATTATTCTCGATAGCTCGTGACTTGTTATCGTTCGTTATAGCGGTGGTTCGAACAATGCAACAATCGAGTTCGTGAACTTGTTGGACACGAACACGGTTGACATTGATCAAGCCCCTTTCGAGCCGTTCGACTATAATGAAACGGAGGGCGGCGTGGATGATCATTGTTGTGCGGACGGATTGGAGGAGATCGAAGCGGAAGCGTATGAGCAATCGCAAGAAAAATCTGGGAAAAGCCAAAGATCGAAGAACTACACGATCTTGGAAAGATCAAGCTTTGATTCAAGCATGGAGTGCGGTGTCTCTTGATGCATGCACGGGCATTTCTCAAACTTCCAAGAGATATTGGCAAAGAATCGAAGATCAATACTTCCGCATTATGGCAAAGCATCCCAATAGGACTCCACGCACATTTCGGTCGCTTCAAGGGCGTTGGGAGAACATCAAGCCTATGTGCAGCTTGCTTGGAGCAAGTACGCAATGCACCTTCAAGTGGCACCGTGGAGTCCGACTATGTGAGTTTGTTTTGCTTTTGTTCAAATTGTGCATCATCATATTGCATCATGGGAAATGATTGGATCACTTTGTTCACATTGTGTAGGACAAGATTGCTCAACATAGATACAAGGACATGGAAGCTTCGGAAGGCAGATTTTTCAAACTAGAGCATTGTTGGGAGTTGCTCCAAAAGTGCGAGAAGTGGAAGTTGATCGATAAAGAATCCCCACCAAAGAGAGGCTCACTTACAAACATGGATGAATATGAGGATGATGATGGCCCAAGAAATTTGCACAAGCCCGATGGCGACAAAAAGACTAAGGAGAAGATCAAGAGAGAGTAAGAAGCATCGAGCTTGAGGGAGAAGATTGACGCCATGGTGCAATCCAACGAGTCGATGTTGTTGAAGTCGTTGGAGATCAAGAAAGAATTGGCCGAGAAGAAGGCGAAGGAGAAGCAAGAAGAGTGGCAATTGCTTAAGGAAGAGGGGCTGCGCAAAGCTGCCATCGAGGAGAGAAGAGCACGCGCCGCTGAAAACAAATCCATGTCCATGTTGCTCGCCGAAGAGAACAAGATCATGTCAATGAACCGCAATGACATAGACGACCTCACCAAAACATGACATGATATGGCAAGGAAAGAAATCTTGAAGAGGAGAATGGTCGCGTCGGCCGGTCCGTGTTACAGTTCCGGTGATGTTTTCTCTGCTCCATATGGTGGCAATGTGGATGATTTCAGTGCGGGAATTGGGACAAGCGCCGGAGGTGGATTCGGTGGCGCCGATGAACTTCAAGATGGACTCGATGGCGCGGAGTGAAGATCGACCAAGATGATGCCGGACATGGGCACAAACCTTTGCAGGACCCTCTTTTGCGTTTGCCGTAATGAACTTGGCTTTTATTTGCGCGTAAAACTGTTTATGTCGTTTGAATTTGAACTTGTTTGTGAAACCCTATGTCAAATGTGAGATTTGTTGTTTTTCTGTTTGCGGGTCGTCGCGGTGGTGCCTGAATAGAACCCGCAGAAGCCGACCCGTAAAAAGGTATATTCCACGAATATTTTTTTTACGGATCCATTTGGAGGGTTTGCATCTGTGCCAGCCCGCACGGCACGCAAAAGCGGTTTTGCGCAAATTGCAAACGTGTTTTGCAGACCGGCAGGATGCGGGGTCTACTAGAGTTGCTCTAAACTGGGTGGATGCAAGTCGCGCCATGGAGTATCCTGTGAATGGTGGGTTTGACTGCACTGGCGCGGCGCTAGCGTTCAAAGACCGGCACATGACAAAGGTGAGACAAGACGATACTGACGGTAAGACGGGCAATTTTCCCCTAAAAAAGGGCCAAATGAATTTTACCAGTTTAGCTCTACCATATGGCAATAGCAAGTAATACTGTGATGCAGGTAGAGAAATGGGAGAATACAAGCATAAATCACAAGCTTACATTGCACAGTACTAGGATGTCTTGATGTAATTTATAGTATTACACAACAATTTTGAAAACATACCGTAAACCATAGGTCTATTACTGAAGCTACCATCTAAGAGAACTCGTAGGCTCATAGCGGATATTTTACCATCAGTGCATAACACCATCTGCTCGGACAAACTACAAAAAAACGCTAGCTGGCTGGTAGGGTAACGACAATAGGGAGTCAATTGACAAGAAGCATTATTAAAAACAAATGAACTAAACCACTACTTCCTTCAATCCATTATAAGGTTGTGTTTGGAGTCCCTCCGCTCCCGGAGCAGGCAGAGTTGCAGTTGAAAATCGCGGAGCACTTGCGGAGCGAGGAACCAAGTGCTCCGAAGATCCTAGGATTTCGCGGAGCTAGTGGATTGTCGAACAGGCTCTTAAGAGCATCTCCAATAGATTATGCAAATTTGGAGCTGCAAAACTAGGAGACGTAAAATTTACATCATAAAAAAAACATTTTTCATCTTCAAAAAAGAGGCAACTCCAACAAATGATGTATATTTGGTGATGTAAAGTCCAACTCTAACAGATGTAACTTTGAAGATGTAAAACGGTCGGCGGCTACGCGGTAGAGGCGCCGGAGCTGGCAGGGTGGGGCCACAACAGCGGTAGCCCGACTGACCTCCATCTTAGAGCGCGAGCAGTAGGATGTCACCCTCAGCCACGACCAACGGCAGATCCGGGCGGCGGCAGAGCCACGTGAGCTGAGCTCGGGCCATGATGCCATGGCGATCCTCCTTGGCGCGCCCTCGAGCAGTTGTGATATGTCTTCAACATATCTATAATTTTTTATTGTTCCATGCTATTATAGTATCCATCTTGGATGTTTTATATGCATTATTATGTTATTTTATATTATTTTTTGAGACTGGCCTATTAACCTAGTGTCCAGTGCCAATTACTGTTTTTTCCTTCTTTTTGTCTTTTATAGAAAATCAATACCAAACGGAGTCTAAACGGAAAGAAACTTTTTGTCGATTTTTCTTGAACAAGAAGACACCCATGAAGCTTCGGGAGGAGGCCAGAAAAGCCACGGATGAGCCACAAGCTCACCAAGCGCGCCCTAGGGGGGCGCACTATGAGCTTGTGGGCCCCTGGGACTCCTCCAACCCTAATCTCAGCTCCATAAATACCCAAATATTCCCCGTATACCGGAGGCACACCAAAAATACTTTTCCACCGCCGCAAATTTCTGTCCTCGTGAGATCCCATCTGGAGACTTGTTCCGGTACTCTGCCAGAGGGGGATTCGATCACAGAGGGCATCTACATCAACCGTGCTGCCTTTTCGATGATGTGTGAGTAGTTTACCACAGACCTACGGGTCCATAGCTAGTAGCTAGATGGCTTATTCTTTTTCTTTGATCTTCAATACAATGTTCTCCTCGATGTTCTTGGAGATTTATTCGATGTAATCTTTGTTTGCGGTGCGTTTGTTGAGTTCCGATGAATTGTGATTTTATGATCAGATTATTTATGAATATTATTTGAGTCTTCTCTGAACTTTTTTATGCATGACTAAAATAGCTTTGTATTTCTCTCCGATTTATTATTTGGTTTGGCCAACTAGATTGATTTTTCTTGTAATGGGAGATGTGCTTTGTTTTGGGTTCAATCTTGCGGTGTCCTCACCCAGTGACAGAAGGGGTAGCGAGACACGCATTTGTATCGTTGTCATTAAGAATAAAAAGATGGGGTTTATTTTATATTGTTTGAGTTTATCCCTCTACATCATGTCATCTTGCTTAAGGGTTACTTCGTTCTTGTTAACTTAATACACTAGATGCATGCTGGATATCGGTCGATGTGTGGAGTAATAGTAGTAGATGCAGACTCATTTCGGTCTACAAGTCACGGACGTGATGTCTATGTTCATGATCATTGCCTTAGATATCGTCATAATTAATTGCTTTTCTATCAATTGCTCAACAGTAATTTGTTTACCCACCGTATGCTTTCTTTCAAGAGAGAAGCCTCTAGTGAAAACTATGACCCGGGGGTCTATCTTTTATCTTATTATTTTCAGATCTATAAGACCGAAACCCTAAAAATACCTTGTTGCAATTTATTTACATTTACTTTATTTTGCACTTTTATTTATCTTTTATACCTATCTCTATCATACCTCATCCTTGCAAGTGTCCGTGAAGGAATTGACAACCCCTTTTATCGTGTTGGGTGCAAGTATTTGTTTGTTTATGCAGGTGCTATCATTGAAGACTTGTGTGTTCCTCTTATTGGATTGATACCTTGGTTCTTAACTGAGGGAAATACTTATCTCTACTTTGCTGCATCACCATTTTCTCTTCAAGGGAAAAACCAACGCAAGTTCAAGAAGTAGCAGGAAGAATTTCTGGCGCCGTTGCCGCGGAGGTTCTAGCTGCATCAAGCCTACCAAGTACCTATCATAAACTCTCATCTCTTGCATTTACATTATTCTCCATTTGCCTCTCGTTTTCCTACCCCCCACTTCTAAAACATTTTCAGAAAAACACAAAAATAATTTATTTTTATTCACCTTCTTTCCGTTCGTCTTTGTCATGATGTCTCCAGAAAATGCTAAGTTGTGTGATTTTCCCAACACTAATAATAATGATTTTATTAGTACTTCGATTGCTCCTGCCACTAGTGCGGAATCTCATGAAATTAATGCCGCTTTGTTGAATCTTGTTATGAAAGAACAATTTTCTGGTAGTCCTAGTGAAGATGTTGCATCCCATCTAAATACTTTCGTTGAATTGTGTGATATGCAAAAGAAAAAAGATGTGGATAATGATATTGTTAAATTTAAGCTATTTCTGTTCTCACCACGAGATCGTGTTAAAACTTGGTTTTCGTCCTTGCCTAAAAATAGTATAAATTCGTGGAATAAGTTTAAGGATGCTTTTATTTCCAAGTATTTTCCTCCCCCGAAGATCATCTCCCTTAGGAACGATATAATGAATTTTAAGCAACTTGATCATGAGCATGTTGCACAATATTGGGAGAGGATGAAATTGATGATAAGAAATTGCCTTACTCGTGGTTTATGTTTGTGGATGATCATACAAAAAATTATGTGGGGTTGAATTTTGCATCTAGAAATCTTTTAGATTCCGTCGCGGGGGGTACCTTTATGAAAATAACATTAGAGAAGCTACTAAACTCCTAGATAATATTATGATAAATTACTCTCAATGGCATACCGAAAGATCTTCTACTAGTAAAATAGTGGATGATATTGAAGAAATTAATACTTTGAGTGAAAAGATGGATGAATCTATGAAATTGATTGCTAGCAAGAGTGCTCTATTGATCCTAATGATATGTCTTTGTCTATTTTGATTGAGAATAATAATGAATCTATGGATGTGAATTTTGTTGGTAGGAACAATTTTGGTAATCCACCGCTGCGCGCGGTGCCTGCGCACATCCTCCTCGTGCGCCTGCTGGGTTTGAGGAACCGCCGGCATCGGGATCCTCTGCGGATCCAGGTGCCAGTGGTGCGGCAGCGTGACGTCGGGGTAGGGCAGCGGCTGCCTGTACTCCCAGTGCCACCGCGCTTGATGCACCGGGACGTACAGGCGTCGGCGACCTGGGCAGAAACGCGCCGGCGCCGGAGGAGGAGGGGAGAAGCACAGGAGGACGAGGCGCCGGGAGGACGAGTTGGAGTGGTGGACGGTGGCAAGTCTAAAGGTGTAGAGGAGGATGCATGAGACACTAGCTAGTGGTGAGAGAGGGAAAGAGGGTGCCGGAGGAAGCCACACAAGCCGTGGAGAGTGAGGTGGCAGGAGCGTAGGACACAAGAACAGAAGCGACTGCAGGCATGATGGCAACCCGTGGAGAGCCATACAAGCGGAGGTTCATCGTCGCTTTCCTTCCTCTAGTAGATCGAGCATTGGTAGGCTCGTCATCAGTGTTGGGTGTCACATGGTTTGGTGTTGCCTGCATTGATTCTAAAAGAGTTGTGGTTATTTTGAGCAGTGAAGAGCATGGCTTGGTAAACAGTGTGAGAAAAAGTAAAGAGCATTCTATTTCTTCCAACTATCGTTGCTTGTTTTGCGTGGGACAACTGGACAAGAATCAAACGCTGTCGTCTGTCCCTGAAGATATACTATTGAGAACTCTACTGTTTTATTTATTTATATTACAGTTTACCCGCAAAAAAGTTTTATATTACAGTATGTAATTGGGAGAAAACCTCATTTCCGAAGAAAATTGGTTATGTTTTTTTCTCTAGTGTCCAATGATTACAATGGCATACAGGTTCCCAACCCATGCCCGCGTCGCTCAGGGGGCGGCTCGGGCGGAACCATAGCCGCCGCCCCTCCCCTCGCCTCCTCCTCCCTCGCCGCCGCCGGAGGACGCCGGCGGGCTAAGCCCGCGCGGCAGACGGCGGCGGCGGTGCGTTTCTCCGCATGTCTATGGTGGGGGAGGCTCGGACCTCCGCGGCTGCGCGATGCGGATTCCGGCGGCTCGGCGGCCGCCCTGGCACACTCAGGCGGATCCCTAGGCGGCGATCTCCGGCAAGGTGGTGGCTGCGGCGCTCCCTCATGCGGCGGCAGCGAGGAGCTCGAGGGCTTCGTCCCTCCAGCGAGGGGATCTGGAGCGGTGGGGTGGCAGCCCACGTTCCCTGCCTGGTGGGTGTGCCCCTGGTGCGTTGGTGGCGCGGCCGTTGGCTCCTCCGCTGACGGCGCAGCTGCTGGTGGTTGTCCGATCTGGCCGGGCTTGGTCAGATCTGGCTCGCGGCGTTGGCTGGCGACGAGGATTGGTGGTGGCTCCTGTGTGTTGATGGCGCTGTCGAGGCGCAGGAGGTGTACGGGCCAGCGGATGTGCGGGTCGGCATGGCCGACTGCGTGGGGTGGGTGGTTGTCGAGTTGCTCCGAGCGAAGGCTTGCCTGGCTTGCGTCGGCCGGTGGTGGCGGCGCCTACGGGCGTCGCTCCCTTCTTGAAGGCGTCACCGTGGAGTTCTTGTCACCGCGCTTCATCCTTGGATCTGGTTCTTCGGGTGAAAGCCTAGACCCGGCTGGGTCGGGCAACGATGTCGTCTCTACGACATTTCCTCCTTTGGGGCGTTGTTTTGAAGACCGGTGATCCTTCTCCGCGCTTCCCTCGGGCTGGACGTGCACGGCATCACGGTTGGCGGGTGCCTAATCGGTGATGCGAGTGGTTGGCGTTGCGACTTGTGCGGCAACGACGATGATGGCATGCGAGCTGGGTCGCGGCTTGTCCTTCTGATGTCGATGGTCCGATTCGCCGTTGGGTGCGCCTATGTTTGTTTCTCACCGTGACAGAGAAGTCGAAGCTGCGTGTGGCGGGGCCCCTGCGGCAACGATGACTCCATGAGGGTGGTTTCAGCGGACGGTGCTCTCCGGAGGTTGCGTTGGACTAGGTCGGTGCGAGGCTTGCAACTTTCTCCTGCGAAGCGCATCAACAAAATCGGAGCTGCCGGTCCTCGACGTCTCGGCTGACTGTTTGGCTATTGCCGACGAGGTTCTTGGGCGTCGTTCGTTCGGAGGGGCCTTGACGGGTCATTAGCGGCGAAGTCGAAGTCGCCTGCTCGGGGAGAGGTGATGACGATGACATTGCAGGCAGCCTCGACAGTGTCCTCTCCTCGACGATGTGCGTGACCTTGTGGGTGCCAGGTCGGCCGATGTGCCCTTTTCTGTGGGTGTTTTGTAACGGTTTTAGTCCGGATTTCCGTTAATTAGCCGGACAATTCTCTTCTTCTTAATCAATAAAAATGGTAAATTTTTTGTCTTGTTTCAAAAAAGAAAAATTGGTTGCTTGGCAACTATTTTTTTTAAGATGGTTGTTTGGCAACGTTGGAGTGGCCAAGAATTATCTACTAGTCAAAATGTTTCTCCAAATATACATCGGCACATTGGTCAAATATAGTTTGTACCACCACCGGTCCATGTGACGGGTAAGCAGGGCCCAGAAGTAGAGAGAACTTTTCCATAATTACTTGTACTAGTATGTACTCCCTCTGTTCAAAAATACTTGTCGGACAAATAGATATATCTGAATGTATTTTAGTTATAGATACATCTATTTTTATCCATTTCTTCGATAAGTATTTTGGGATGAAGGGAGTACTTTGTTCTCCCCTCCATAGAGCATCTTTCTAGTAGTACTACCAAGCTAGTTGTGCTTTTTTTGTTGGGGATAGAAACATCTCCTGGAACTTTGCAGAGAGCAAGGCAAGTTTAGCCTAAGAAAATCGAATATCATCAACTGAGAAATATCGATAAATAAAAGTGAAGTATGCAATTAGTCTGCAATTAACTAGCTTGTGACCTAAATCGATCAATTTCTTGTTGTTGGTCTAAAGCGTGCAGTCGGTTACAATTAACGGACTAATGTCGCGAGTCCGAGCCCGGTTCAACACAGACTATTGTGGCTTTTAATTATTTTTATTTTTTAGGCTGGTGCGGCAACAACTTGGCTGGTTTTTCCCATTTGAATCGGGCTTGACCTTATTTTATCAAATTAACGAGTTTATGGTCTAAATCGATCAATTTTTTAGTTGTTCGTCTACAACATGCAATCCGTTTGAGTTAATAGACCAATGACGCATTTCACTTGATAAATAACAGATTAACATGTGAAAGCATTAAAAATTAGCAGGGCAGGGGGTGGGGCACATTTGACCACTTCATCAGTAACGAATAGGAGGCCCATCACCTCCACATGAACCAGTGCTCTTCCAACTAGCGTGCTCCACTCCACCAACAATCGTAAATGGCGATCCCCGCAGATATTTAAGTAGTACTCCCTCAGTTTTTTTTAAAGATTTTAATGAGTGACTATATACGGGGCAAAATGAGTGAATCTACATTCTAAAATATGTCTATATACATCCGTATGTGATAGTCCATTTGAAATATATAAAAAGGCTTATATTTATGAACAGAGTGAGTAGTATGAAGGAGTACATGCGCAATGCATGCATCATTATGATGCAGAGGCCGGGAGCACGCCTCCATTTTCAAAAAAAAACATGGACAGTGCATCATTTTCTCTCGCGCGCAGCGGGTCAGGTTGTCAGATACGATGATGAGGGAAAGGCAAAGTAGGCTGGATACATCACAGCACAGAGACGCCGTGGTCACCGCCTCACCGGTCGATGATGCAGAAGCAAATATCCATCCATCGGTCCTCTTGCTTTGCAATGTTCCCAAAAAGGAAGTAGGACTAACAGTGACACGTTCACGATTCGGGGATGCTCTTCTCCCCAGACGCGCCAGGGCAACAAAAGGTCTGTGTACTGTGTGTGTTGGATGGAAAATGTTGGGCAAAGAACTCTCTAGTAGGCACACGATTAATTCGGGTCGAAGCACAACCCAGGCTCCATGTCCGCTTGATATCTGCTCTTTTTCCGCGCATACGCATGCATGCAGCACGAAACCACGACACCATTGGCAGAGCTCTCCAAATCAAATAAACATGGATCTCCGTCTCTTCCTATTTCATAATGTAATGTCTATAGATTTTCTTTTCTTTTCAAAAGTGAAAGTTTAAACTTTGATCGAGTTCATAGAAAAAACTTTCCACATCAGGGTACCAAATGCATATCATTACATATGTCATGAGGTATATTTTCATATTGTATATGCTTGGTATTTTTTTCTCGAATACGCAGGAGCGTGTGTCATTCATTAAACATGGATGGGAAAGAATCCCCAAAACCACTGATTACATGATCCTTACAAAGGAAACGACCGCCTCCCGCCACCCTAAACACCTAGACGGACTACTCGTGGTGTACCCGCAATGGCACGTCCACGGCATCCTCATCCCTTATGAAGAGCCCGGCCCTCCTCCAAATCCTACCCTCATTGCCTGTCCGCCGCTTGATCCTCTCTATTGACGGTGCCGCCTCATTGAAGACAATGTCGTTCCGATGTTTCCATAGCATCCACATGCCCATAATGCATAGCTTTCCGATGTTCACTCCTCCTGGTCCTGCATACCTTTCATAATGTATATGTTTGGTATTATAGGTGCATATAATTTTCTCTATAAACTAGATCAAAAATTATTTTTTTGCGAGGGTAAAGGGAGTTTTATTGCAAAGTCATAGAGTTACAGTACTAAGCCAAACAACAGTGGCTCGCTCCGTTCGGCTGTAGCATTGCCAAACGATCGATAACTCTATTCTGAGAACGACTAATTTTCTGAGGTACAAACTCCCTACTACCAGCTAAATGTTTAATCTCCAAGACTAACTGACCATAAGCTGACCGCCGCAGAGCATTTGTTGACATGCAAGATAATGCTTCCAAGGAATCCGATTGCAACATCACCGGTGAGTTTGAATGCTGGATGGCCAGAGCCATACCTTGCATCATCGCGTGTAATTCTGCCTCTAGTGGCTCATTGCAGTGGAAGATGTATCTGTATGACGCAAATAAGATCATACCCTCACTGTTCCTGAGAACACACCCAGCCGCCGCGGAGCCATCCTCTGGGTTGAACGAACCATCAACAGACAGGGCCACCGTACACGTTGCCAGAGCCAGCCAGGGCACAACAGGAACAACCACCTTTTGGCGTGACACCTCCTGTGTCATCGAGGGCATTTTCCCTTTGATAATGTCCTCAACTGGAAACTTGCCGGCAAGGTTGATAGATTTATAGTAACTATCCAAGAATTCAACCGATGCAGGCACGGGTGGGGCTTCCTTGCCATGATAGCAGTCATTGCGTATTTGCCATATCCGCCAAATCAGCATGATAATCATATCTCCGACCATTTCTGAACAGGAGTTAAGAAGAAACAAAGGAAGTGATAAGTTTAACTTTTGAGAAGATCAATATGTACTGTATTATGAAACGAAGAAAGTGATAAAAAATGCATGGGTAACGAAAAGTACACGGAAAGCGAAAACTTTCGGTTACTTAACCACCATTTAGCAAATGTCTTAAAATTCAAATTTGTACTAACAAAACTGGTGTCTCAAAAATTACTAACAGTTAGGTCAGCCGCGGACACATGCTGAGACAAACGATAAACTCCCTATTCTTCCTCACACGAGAGAAGACATGCAATTTGCACTTCTCTGCTCGTTATTGTACTTATTATCAGAGAAGAGCTAAAGAAATGTGATCTACGAGGTTGTAAGAGTATTAAAGGGGAACACATCTTGAAGGATTGATTGTAGTTCTAGAGAATTTATGAGGAGACTACTAAATTTTCACCACTAACCTAGAAGTCTTACCAATTTTAGTTCTTGGTGTTAGAGTTAGAGATAAAGATCAATTGTAATCTCAATGGTCTCACTTTTCTATCCCTCTCGTGTCTATCTCTTCTCCTAGCGACAGCCTGAATCCTAGCGATCGGGTTGCAAGTCTTGTACGCCACGGCAGAGGCTATTCCTGTTGGAAATATGCCCTAGAGGCAATAATAAAAGTATTATTATTATATTTCCTTGTTCATGATAATTGTCTTTTATTCATGCTATAACTGTATTATCCGGAAATCGTAATACAGTGTGAATACATAGACCACAATATGTCCCTAGTGAGCCTCTAGTTGACTAGCTCGTTGTGATCAACAGATAGTCATGGTTTCCTGGCTATGGACATTGGATGTCGTTGATAACGGGATCACATCATTAGGAGAATGATGTGATGGACAAGACCCAATCCTAAGACTAGCACAAAGATCGTGTAGTTCATTTGCTAGAGCTTTGCCAATGTCAAGTATCTCTTCCTTTGACCATGAGATCGTGTAACTCCTGGATACCGTAGGAGTGCTTTGGGTGTATCAAACGTCACAACATAACTGGGTGACTATAAAGATGCACTACAGGTATCTCCGAAAGTATCTATTGTTTTATGCGGATCAAGACTGGGATTTGTCACTCCGTGTAAACGGAGAGGTATCTCTGGGCCCACTCGGTAGGACATCATCATATGCGCAATGTGACCAAGGAGTTGATCACGGGATGATGTGTTACGGAACGAGTAAAGTGACTTGCCGGTAACGAGATTGAACAAGGTATTGGATACCGACGATCGAATCTCGGGCAAGTAAAATACCGCTAGACAAAGAGAATTGTATACGGGATCGATTGAGTCCTTGACATCGTGGTTCATCCGATGAGATCATCGTGGAACATGTGGGAGCCAACATGGGTATCCAGATCCCGCTGTTGGTTATTGACTGGAGAACGTCTCGGTCATGTCTGCATGTCTCCCGAACCCGTAGGGTCTACACACTTAAGGTTCGATGACGCTAGGGTTATAAAGGAAGCTTGTATGTGGTTACCGAATGTTGTTCGGAGTCCCGGATGAGATCCCGGACGTCACGAGGAGTTCCGGAATGGTCCGGAGGTAAAGATTTATATATAGGAAGTCCTGTTTCGGCCATCGGGACAAGTTTCAGGGTCATCAGTATTGTACCGGGACCACCGGAAGGGTCCCGGGGGCCCACCGGGTGGGGCCACCTGCCCCGGGGGGGCACATGGGCTGTGGGGGGTGCGCCTTGGCCTACATGGGCCAAGGGCACCAGCCCCAAGAGGCCCATGCGCCTAGGGAACCCTAGAGGGAAGAGTCCTCAAGGGGGAAGGCACCTCCGAGGTGCCTTGGGAAGGATGGACTCCTCCCCCCCCTTCTTGGCCGCCGCACCAGATGCCATCTGGAGGCTGGCCGCCGCCCCTTGGGGTGGGAAACCCTAAAGGGGGCGCAGCCCTCCCCTTCCCCTATATATATGAGGCCTAGGGGCTGCCCATAACACGCGATTTGATCTCTCGTTGGTGCAGCCCTGCCCCTCTCCCTCCTCCTCCTCTCCCATAGTGCTTGGCGAAGCCCTGCTGGATTGCCACGCTCCTCCACCACCACCACGCCGTTGTGCTGCTGTTGGATGGAGTCTTCCTCAACCTCTCCCTCTCTCCTTGCTGGATCAAGGCGTGGGAGACGTCACCGGGCTGTACGTGTGTTGAACGCGGAGGTGCCGTCCGTTCGGCACTTGGTCATCGGTGATTTGAATCACGACGAGTACGACTCCATCAACCCCGTTCACTTGAACGCTTCCGCTTAGCGATCTACAAGGGTATGTAGATGCACTCTCCTTTCTACTCGTTGCTGGTCTCTCCATAGATAGATCTTGGTGTTACGTAGGAAAATTTTGAATTTCTTCTACGTTCCCCAACAGTGGCATCATGAGCTAGGTCTATTGCGTAGATTCTTTGCACGAGTAGAACACAAAGTAGTTGTGGGCGTTGATGTTGTTCAATATGCTTACCGTTACTAGTCCAGTCTTGTTTCGACGGTATTGTGGGATGAAGCGGCCCGGACCGACCTTACACGTACTCTTACGTGAGACAGGTTCCACCGATTGACATGCACTTGGTGCATAAGGTGGCTAGCGGGTGCCAGTCTCTCCCACTTTAGTCGGAACGGATTCGATGAAAAGGGTCCTTATGAAGGGTAAATAGCAATTGGCATATCACATTGTGGTCTTGCGTAGGTAAGAAACGTTCTTGCTAGAAACCCATAGCAGCCACGTAAAACATGCAAACAACAATTAGAGGACGTCTAACTTGTTTTTGCAGGGTATGCTATGTGATGTGATATGGCCAAAAGGATGTGATGAATGATATATGTGATGTATGAGATTGATCATGTTCTTGTAATAGGATTCACGACTTGCATGTCGATGAGTATGACAACCGGCAGGAGCCATAGGAGTTGTCTTTATTTTTTGTATGACCTGCGTGTCATTAAAGAACGCCATGTAACTTACTTTACTTTATTGCCAAACGCGTTAGCTATAGAAGTAGAAGTAGTCGTTGGCGTGACAACTTCATGAAGACACGATGATGAAGATCATGATGATGGAGATCATGGTGTCATGCCGGTGACGATGATGATCATGGAGCCCCGAAGATGAAGATCAAAAGGAGCAAAATGATATTGGCCATATCATGTCACTATTTGATTGCATGTGATGTTTATCATGTTTATGCATCTTGTTTACTTAGGACGACGGTAGTAAATAAGATGATCCCTTACAAAATTTCAAGAAGTGTTCTCCCCTAACTGTGCACCGTTGCTACAGTTCGTCGCTTCTAAGCACCACGTGATGATCGGGTGTGATGGATTCTTACGTTCACATACAACGGGTGTAAGACAGTTTTACACAGCGAAAACACTTAGGGTTAACTTGACGAGCCTAGCATGTGCAGACATGGCCTCGGAACACGGAGACCGAAAGGTCGAGCATGAGTCGTATAGTAGATACGATCAACATGAAGATGTTCACCGACGTAAACTAGTCCGTCTCACGTGATGATCGGACACGGCCTAGTTGACTCGGATCATGTGATCACTTAGATGACCAGAGGGATGTCTATCTGAGTGGGAGTTCATAAGATGAACTTAATTATCCTGAACATAGTCAAAAGACCCTTTGCAAATTATGTCGTAGCTCGCGCTATAGTTCTACTGTTTAGATATGTTCCTAGAGAAAATTATAGTTGAAAGTTGATAGTAGCAATTATGCGGACAGTAGAAAGCTTATGTCCTTAATGCACTGCTCAGTGTGCTGAACCCCAAACGTCGTTTGTGGATGTTGCGAACATCGGACATACACGTTTTGATAACTACGTGATAGTTCAGTTAAACGGTTTAGAGTTGAGGCACTAAAGACGTTTTCGAAACGTCGCGGAACATATGAGATGTTTCGAGGGCTGAAATTGGGATTTTAGGCTCGTGCCCACGTCAAGAGGTATGAGACCCCCGACGATTTTCTTAGCCTGCAAACTAAGGGAGAAAAGCTCAATCGTTGAGCTTGTGCTCAGATTGTCTGAGTACAACAATCACTTGAATCAAGTGGGAGTTAATCTTCCAGATGAGATAGTGATGTTTCCCCAAAGTCATTGCCACCGAGCTGCTAGAGCTTCGTGATGAACTATAACATATCAGGGATAAATAAGATGATCCTTGAGGTATTCACGATGTTTGACACCGCGAAAGTAGAAATCAAGAAGGAGCATCAATTGTTGATGGTTGGTGAAACCACTAGTTTCAAGAAGGGCAAGGGCAAGAAGGGATACTTCATGAAACGGCAAATCAGCTGCTGCTCCAGTGAAGAAACCCAAGGTTGAACCCAAACCCGAGACTAAGTGTTTCTGTAATAAGGGGAACAGTCACTAGAGCAGAATTACCCTAGATACTTGGTAGATGAGAAGGCTGGCAAGGTCGATAGAAGTATATTGGATATACATTATGTTAATGTGTACTTTACTAGTACTCCTAGTAGCACCAGGGTATAAGATACCGGTTCGGTTGCTAAGTGTTAGTAACTCGAAATAAAAGGCTACGGAATAAACGGAGACTAGCTAAAGGTGAGCTGACGATATATGTTGGAAGTGTTTCCAAGGTTGATATGATAAAGCATCGCACACTCCCTCTACCACCGAGATTGGTGTTTGCATTGAGCATAGACATGATTGGATTATGTCTATCGCAATACGGTTATTCATTTAAGGAGAATAGTGGTTACTCTGTTTATTTGAATAATACCTTCAATGGTCTTACACCTAAAATGAATGGTTTATTGAATCTCGATCGTAGTGATACACATTTTCATCCCAAAAGATATAAGATAGTAATGATAGTACCACTTACTTGTGGCACTGCCATGTAAGTCATAATGGTATAAAACGCATGAAGAAGCTCCATGTTGATGGATCTTTGGACTCACTCGTTTTTGAAAAGTTTGAGACATGCGAACCATGTCTATTGGTGTATATGCATGAAGAAACTCCATGCAAATGGATCGTTTGGACTCACTTGATTTTGAATCACTTGAGATATGCAAATCATACCACATGGGCAAGATGACTGAAAAGCCTCGTTTTCAGTAAGATGGAACAAGATAGCAACTTATTGGAAGTAACACATTTTGATGTGTGCAGTCCAATGAGTGCTGAGGCATGCAGTGAATATCGTTATGTTCTTACTTCACAGATGATTCGAGTAGATGTTGAGAATATTTACTTGATGAAACACAAGTATGAATTATTGAATGGTTCAAGTAATTTCAGAGTGAAGTAGAAGATCATTGTGACAAGAGGATAAAATGTCTATGATATGATCATAGAGATGAATATCTGAGTTACGAGTTTTGGCACACAATTAAGACATTGTGGAAATTGTTTCGCAATTAATACCGCCTGGAACACCATAATGTGATGGTGTGTCCGAACATCATAGTTGCACCCTATTGGATATGGTGCGTACCATGATGTTTCTTATCGAATTACCACTATCGTTCATGGGTTAGGCATTAGAGACAACCACATTCACTTTAAATAGGGCACCACGTAATTCCGATGAGATGACACCGTATGAATTATGGTTTAGAGAAACCTAAGTTGTCGTTTCTTAAAAGTTTGGGGCTGCGACGCTTATGTGAAAAAGTTTCAGGATTAAGCTCGAACCCAAAGCGGATAAAATGCATCTTCATAGGACACCCAAAACAGTTGGGTATACCTCCTAATTCAGATCCGAAAGCAATATGGATTGTTTCTTGAATCGGGTCCTTTCTCGAGGAAAGGTTTCTCTCGAAAGAGTTGAGTGGGAGGATGGTGGAGACTTGATCAGGTTATTGAACCGTCTCTTCAACTAGTGTGTGGCAGGGCACAGGAAGTTGTTCCTGTGGCACCTACACCAATTGAAGTGGAAGCTTATGATATTGATCATGAAACTTCGGATCAAGTCACTACCAAACCTCGTAGGACGACAAGGACACGTACTACTTCGGAGTGGTAAGGTGATCCTGTCTTGAAGGTCATGTTGCTAGACAACAATGAACCTACGAGCTATGGAGAAGCGATGGTGGGCCCGGATTCCGATAAATGGCTTGAGGCCATAAAATCCGAAAGAGGATCCATGTATGAAAACAAAGTGTAGACTTTGGCAGAACGGCTCGATGGTCGTAAGGCTAATAAGTACAGATGGATTTCAAAAGGAAGACGGACAATGATGGTAAATGTCACCATTAAGAAAGCTCGACTTGTCGTTAAGATGTTTTTCGACAAGTTCAAGGAGTTGACTACGATGAGATTTTCTCACTCGTAGCGATGCTAAGAGTCTGTTGGAATTATATTAGCGATTACTGCATTATTTATGAAATCTTGCAGATAGGATGTCAAAACATTGTTTCCTCGACGATTTTAATGAGGAAAGGTTGTAACCGGAAGGTTTTGTCAATCCTGAAAGATGCTAATAAGTATGCAAAGCTCCAGCAATCCTTCTAAGGACTGGAGTGAGCATCTCGGAGTTGGAATGTATGCTTTGATGATGATCAAAAATTTTGGGTTTGTACAAAGTTTATGAGAAACTTGTATTTCCAAAGAAGTGAGTGGGAGCACTATAGAATTTCTGATGAGTATATGTTGTTGACATATTGATGATCAGAGATAATGTAGAATTTCTAGAAAGCATATAGGGTTATTTGAAAGGTGTTTTTCAATGGAAAGCCTGGATTAAGCTACTTGAACATTGAGCATCAAGATCTATAAGGATAGATCAAAATGCTTAATAATACTTTCAAATGAGCACATACCTTGACATGATCTTGAAGGTGTTCAAGATGGATCAGTCAAAGAAGAAGTTCTTGCCTGAGTTATAAGGTACGAAGTTAAGACTTAAAGCTCGACCACGGCAAAATAGAGAGAAAGGATGAAGGTCGTCCCCTATGCTTAAGACGTAGGATCTTCAGTATGCTATGCTGTGTATCGCACCTGAAGTGTGCCTTGCCATGAGACAGTCAAGGGGTACAAGAGTGATCCAAGAATGGCTCACAGGACAGCGGTCAAAGTTATCCTTAGTAACTAGTGGACTAAGGAATTTTCTCGATTATGGAGGTGGTAAAAGAGTTCGTCGTAAAGGTTACGACGATGCAAGCTTGACACCTATCCGGATAGCTCTGAGTAGAGAGACCGGATACATATAATGGAGCAATAATTTAGGATAGCTCCAAGTAGAACAGTTGTTTGGAATAGCTCCAAATAGAGCGTGGTAGCTGCATCTAGGAGATGACATAGAGTTTTGTAAAGCACACACGGATCTGAAAGGTTCAGACCCGTTGACTAAAACCTCTCTCACAAGCAACATGATCAAACATAAAACTCATTGAGTGTTAATCACATAGTGATGTGAACTAGACTACTGACTCTAGTAAACTCTTGGGTATTAGTCACATGGCGATGTGACCTGTGAGTGTTAATCACATGGCGATGTGAACTAGATTATTGACTCTAGTGCAAGTGGGAGACTGTTGGAAATATGCCCTAGAGGCAATAATAAAAGTATTATTATTATATTTCCTTGTTCATGATAATTGTCTTTTATTCATGCTATAACTGTATTATCCGGAAATCGTAATACACGTGTGAATACATAGATCACAATATGTCCCTAGTGAGCCTCTAGTTGACTAGCTCGTTGTGATCAACAGATAGTCATGGTTTCCTGGCTATGGACATTGGATGTCGTTGATAACGGGATCACATCATTAGGAGAATGATGTGATGGACAAGACCCAATCCTAAGACTAGCACAAAGATCGTGTAGTTCATTTGCTAGAGCTTTGCCAATGTCAAGTATCTCTTCCTTTGACCATGAGATCGTGTAAGTCCTGGATACCGTAGGAGTGCTTTGGGTGTATCAAACGTCACAACGTAACTGGGTGACTATAAAGATGCACTACAGGTATCTCCGAAAGTATCTATTGTTTTATGTGAATCAAGACTGGGATTTGTCACTCCGTGTAAACGGAGAGGTATCTCTGGGCCCACTCGGTAGGACATCATCATATGCGCAATGTGACCAAGGAGTTGATCACGGGATGATGTGTTACGGAACGAGTAAAGTGACTTGCCGGTAACAAGATTGAACAAGGTATTGGATACCGACGATCGAATCTCGGGCAAGTAAAATACCGCTAGACAAAGGGAATTGTATACGGGATCGATTGAGTCCTTGACATCGTGGTTCATCCGATGAGATCATCGTGGAACATGTGGGAGCCAACATGGGTATCCAGATCCCGCTGTTGGTTATTGACTGGAAAACGTCTCGGTCATGTCTGCATGTCTCCCGAACCCGTAGGGTCTACACACTTAAGGTTCGATGACGCTAGGGTTATAAAGGAAGCTTGTATGTGGTTACCGAATGTTGTTCGGGGTCCCGAATGAGATCCCGGACGTCACGAGGAGTTCCGGAATGGTCCGGAGGTAAAGATTTATATATAGGAAGTCCTGTTTTGGCCATCGGGACAAGTTTCGGGGTCATCGGTATTGTACCGGGACCACCGGAAGGGTCCCGGGGGCCCACTGGGTGGGGCCACCTGCCCCGGGGGGCCACATGGGCTGTGGGGGGTGCGCCTTGGCCTACATGGGCCAAGGGCACCAGCCCCAAGAGGCCCATGCGCCTAGGGAACCCTAGAGGGAAGAGTCCTCAAGGGGGAAGGCACCTCCGAGGTGCCTTGGGAAGGATGGACTCCTCCCCCCTTCTTGGCCGCCGCACCAGATGCCATCTGGAGGCTGGCCGCCGCCCCTTGGGGTGGGAAACCCTAAAGGGGGCGCAGCCCTCCCCTTCCCCTATATATATGAGGCCTAGGGGCTGCCCATAACACGCGATTTGATCTCTCGTTGGTGCAGCCCTGCCCCTCTCCCTCCTCCTCCTCTCCCATAGTGCTTGGCGAAGCCCTGCTGGATTGCCACGCTCCTCCACCACCACCACGCCGTTGTGCTGCTGTTGGATGGAGTCTTCCTCAACCTCTCCCTCTCTCCTTGCTGGATCAAGGCGTGGGAGACGTCACCGGGCTGTACGTGTGTTGAACGCGGAGGTGCCGTCCGTTCGGCACTTGGTCATTGGTGATTTGAATCACGACGAGTACGACTCCATCAACCCCGTTCACTTGAACGCTTCCGCTTAGCGATCTACAAGGGTATGTAGATGCACTCTCCTTTCTACTCGTTGCTGGTCTCTCCATAGATAGATCTTGGTGTTACGTAGGAAAATTTTGAATTTCTGCTACGTTCCCCAACAATTCCTACCTCACATCAATATATACCAACGCGACTCCTCATCGAGGAGTAGGAACGCTTCAATCTTACATGGTATATAGAGCCAATTCTCTTCCCAATCTAGCTACGAGAACTCATCTCCATCGCCATGTCGTCTTCCTCACCAGCCGTCCTCAACCTCGGATCTCCACCAGCCGAGAAGCTCACCAAGGGGAATTACCTCTTGTGGAAGGCCCAGGTTATGCCTGGCCTGCAAGGAGTGCAGGTCACAGGGCTCCTGGATGGAACCAACGCCGCGCCCCCTTCAATGGTGGAGTAGCAGCAGTCGGACAAGACCGCCACAATGGTGCCAAACCCACTATACGCACCATGGCTATCAAGGGATCAACAAGTTCTTGGTTTCTTGCTGAACTCCCTCTCCAAACAAGTCCTCGCCCAATTTGTTGGTAAGGAACACACTTATGATTTATGGACTAGCATCACTACCCTCTTTGCATCGCAATCTCAATCCAGGATTACAAACTTGAGAATCGCCATCACCACAATGAAGAAGGGCAACATGTCCAGTACCTCCTTTATCTCCAAGATGAAGAGTCTTGGGGATGAGCTTGTGGCTGCAGGACGCCCCGTCACAGATCCTGAGATGGTTGATTACGTGCTCGCTGGACAGGATAGGGACTACGATCCAGTTGTGGCGGCCATTGGCGCTGTCAAGTCTGTCATCACCGTCGACGAGCTGTTTGCTCAGATCGCCGCCTTCGACCAGCGCCTGGAGATGCTCGGTGATGGTGGTGAAGGCGGCTTCCACACGTTCGCCAATCTGGCCTATCGTGGCCGTGTCCAGTACAAGCCTCGGGGGCGTGCACGCGGCACCAGAGGTCGCGGCCGAGGGAGACGATCTCCTTCTGCTCCAAGCGGCAGCAACAGAGGAGCGCGCGGCGGTCGTCCACAACCCCAACAGCAGCAACGCCAACCGTATCGGGATTATCCCGAGTGCCAAATCTGCCTCAAGCATCATCGTGGGGGCGCCCGCGAGTGTTGGGATCACTATGAAGACGACGAGTACGAGGAGAAGGAGGCCAATGCTGTCACCGACCCCTACGACATCGACACAAACTGGCACACATATACCGGAGCTACAGATCATATCACGGGGGAGCTCGACAAGCTGACAATCAAAGACAAGTACCATGGGGGTGACCAAGTACACACTGCGAGTGGTTCTGGTATGGAAATTACTCATGTTGGTAGTTTAATTGTCAAAACCCCCATGAAAATTTTGCATCTAAAAAGAGTCTTATATGTGCCTGAAACATCAAAGAATCTTCTTTCTGTTCATCACTTTACCCTTGATAATCGTGTTCTCATTGAATTCTATCCTATTTCTTTTTGGTAAAGGATTTGGACACGAGGAGGGTACTTATTAGGGGCAAGTGTGTGGGTGGCCTCTATCCACTCATATCTTCATCATCATCATCGTCGAATAAACAAGCTTTTGTCGCTGTCAAGCCTTCTTCAGCAAAGTGGCATAGCAGATTAGGTCATCCTTCGTCAGTTATTGTTAAGTTTGTCCTTAGTAAAAATAAACTTCCCCATAGTCATGAGTCTAGCATTGAGTTTGTGTGTGATCCATGTCAGCAAGCTAAAAGTCATCAACTACCATACCCTATATCTACCAGTATTTCCACTGCACCCTTACAGCTTGTATTCTTAGATGTTTCGGGGCCAGCCCCTAGTTCTGTTGGTAGACATTCATACTATGTAAGCTTCATTGATGATTATAGCAAATTTACTTGGATCTATCTTCTCAAGAAACGATCTGAAGTGTTTCAAGTTTTCAAGAATTTTCAAAACCTTGTTGAACGAAAACTTAACACTAAGATCATTGCCATGCAAACCGACTGGGAGGTGAATACAAGAAACTGAATCTCCTTTTTCAGCAACTTGGTATTTCACACCATGTTTCATGTCCTCATGCACACCAACAGAATGGTTCTGCTGAGAGAAAACATCGCCATGTTGTTGAAGTAGGATTAGCTCTACTAGCAAATGCATCCATGCCACTCAAATTCTAGGATGAAGCATTCTTGACTGCCACATATCTCATAAATTTGCTTCCTAGCAAAGTCATTGATTTTGATACTCCCATCACACATCTTTTTGGCACTACTCCTGATTATAAATCGCTTCGTGTTTTTGGTTGTGCTTGCTGGCCCAACCTTCATCCATACGATACACGCAAATTTGCTTTCCATTCCAAGAAATGCGTATTTCTTGGTTATAGTCCCATTCATAAAGGAGTCAAGTGTCTGGATGTGTCCAGAGGGAGGGTTTACATATCTCGAGATGTTGTATTCGATGAATCAGTATATCCTTTCGAATCTTTGCATCCAAATGCCAGAGCTCTCCTTAGAAAAGAAATTCTCCTCCTTCCGTCAAATCTCCAAAACATTGATCATGGGGACGATGATTGTACTAACCCAACTGATAATCCTACTAGTACTTGTACTGTGCTTCCTCATGTGCAGGGACATGCAGAAAATGCGGCAGAAAATGATGTAGAAAATGATGCAGAAAAAATGATCAATTTTTGAAGAAAACTACCCTATATTTCATGCGCCAGAACTGGACGAAGCTGGCGCCGAGCACGAGGAAAATGAGCTGTCTCCTGGAACTCCTGTGCATCAGTCCTCCTTGGATCGCGCACACAGATACACTCAGCACCATGCGCCGGGCAGAGCTGACCCGCACCAACCAGAGGGCGCCACGCCCTTGAATGCAGGCTCCACTCCGCGCCCCACGCGCGGGGCCCCGACAGCGACCGCGGCCGGAACCGCGTCCACAGCCGCATCTGGCTCGAGATCCCAGTCCCACATGCATGTGCAGGACGACTCCCCAGGATCTTCTGCGGGCTCTAGGCTGGATGCAGTTACCCCTTTAGCCACACCGCAGGCTATGGGATCTTCTACACAAAGCGGGTCCAGACTTTCTTCATGATCGTCTGCGACTGAGTTCTCTACACCACCTCCTGTACAATGGACTGCACTCCATGTTCCACCGCAACCAGCGTCACATGTTATGACTCGACTACAAAAAGGTATACAAAATCCAAAGATTAGAACTGATGGCACTATATTGTAACATCCCAAAATTCTAAATTTTGGAATGTTATATTAAATAGATAGATTTGATTGACTGTTTGATTGATTGAGTGAAATTCGAAACTTTTTAAAAGTTCAATGAGAGGGAATAAAAGGACTTTCCCAAAATTTCATTTTTGCATTTATGATCCCCGTGAATTCAAATTCTTTTCATTACAAAACCCTAGAGAGAAGATGACATGACTTCTTCCATTTAAATAAATGAAAAGGGTTTTTGAAAATATTTGAATTTCATTTGGAAATATTTTCCAATTCTGAAACTTTATGCAACTCAATGATTTTCACGAGAGAAGATAAAATGACTTCTTCAAATTATGAAATATGAGTTGGGAGTTTCAAAGATCAAAATTTAAAGTCCTTTTGAAATTATTTTCTATTTGGAGTTATTTGTGTTTTATTCAAATTATTTTAACATGATTCCCTACATCAGAAAATTGGAGATAAATAAGTTTTAAATCATTTTGGTATTTTTAAAATAATTTTTACTGGATTTTATTAGACCAGAAGCACTCTTTGCTTTATTTGAATTTGTGTGTATTTTATTAGACTCTAGAAAAATGTTCAAATTGTAGGAAATCTTTTTCTGAAATTTTTGATATATAATATGCTTATATTATATTTTTAGTTTAATTTATTCTCATTTCTTTTCTTGTCTGCAAAAATGTTTATAAAAAAAATCTTCTCCGCCGTACTGGGCCGGCCCAGCTCCTGCCAGGCCAAGGCCCAGCCCAGCGCGCCGCCCCGTCACCCCGCGCGACCAGGCGGGAGTCCACCGCCGCCACGGCTCGTCGGAGTCGTCTCCCCGCCGGACTCCTCCTCTCCTGCCCCCTCCTCCACGCCTTCCGAGGCCTCGCCTCCCGCGCCTATAAATAGCGCCGCCCGGAGCCCCGCGCCGCCCCTCTCTTCCCCGCATCGCGCCGCCGCCGCCGCTGCAGTGCCCCGCCTCTCGCGCTGCCTCGCCGGACTTCGCTGCCGCTGCTGCACGTTCCGCCTGCCG
>NC_041386.1:584073588-584080476 GCF_002162155.2 Triticum dicoccoides
CGCTTGCCGTCGAAGCCGCCGGCGAGATCCGCCGCAACCGCCGCCGTCGCCGCCTCATCGGAAAGCCACCGGAAAACCGCCACCACTGCCGGTTTATTCCCCCGAGCCGGTAAAGCCGCCGCTTTTTCTTTCGATTAAAAAAAACCCTAGATCGGTTTTCTACAGAAAACCTAGATCTGATTTTTTTTATGTTTAGTTATGTAGTGAGCATTCACTAGTCAGTGAACGGTTTTCGTCGGTTTGGTTTCTGTAGCGAACGTTCATTAGATAGTTTTTTTTTTCTTTTTTATGTTTAATAAATTTGGCCAGGGACCCGTATGTAATTAGTTTCTTCACCGTTTAGTCCCTGATCTTCAAACCTTCGTAACTTTTCACTCGTTTGTCCAAATTCAACGAAACCAACGCCCACTTCTTCGTTATGATCCCCTCTATCCAGTAATCCAACTCAAACATGTTTTTGAAAGATTTAAAATTTGAATTAGATCAGATTTAAATTTGAACTTCATTTGATCGTAACTTGAGTTTCGTAGCTCCGTTTGAGTTGATTCTTTTTGCAAATTAAAGCTCTTGACCTAAACTTTATGATAAGGCCAAATTCACATAATTTTGGCACTGTTAGAAATTGTTTTATGTTGCAAGAGCTATTTGCTTGGTTTTGATGTTTTCCGAATTGACTCCTTCGATCTTTCTGGTCTTTTGAGTGATTGCTTATGTGTGGTTACTATTGCTTGATTACGATAGATTGACCGGAGTATGACGAGTAGAGCTGTCAAGAGTTTTGAGTGCGAATCATCTTCATCAACATTGCAGGCAAGTTCACACTTTGATCATATCGCTTTTCGTACCCAGTTTTTATGCATTAGTTTCAACCCTCAAACATTGCATGAGTAGGATTGATAACATGTGGGTATTGGGAAGTAGTTGATGAGGTAGGAACCTATTGCCCTGCATTCAAACCTTGGGAGTTACTATTACGTTATGATTACATTGCCATGCTATGCTCGTAGACGTGGATTGGGTTTTGAGAGTATCCATGACAGATGTGAGATTGTTAATTAACGGTTTACTTAAGGTGGCAACTTAAACACACATCTGGGTGGATTGAGGCACCTGGGTATTCCAGGATTGCCTGTCTAGGCACCTGGGTAGACCAGGATTGCCTGTTTTTTATGGACCGCCACCCAGGCTCAAAGGGATCATGAGATTATTCATACTAGAAACTTCCGTGTGCAGCCACAACCTACTATGGGCTCTAGCATAGTTGATTAAGTCATGTGAACTCTTACAGTGGTAGACTAGCAGATGTAGGGGATGTAGGTGGTACTGTCTACCCGATCGTAAGGTGCTAGCGCTTCTGAAAGACTATGTCTCGGTCATCCGTTTCTCAAACACCCTATAGTGCAAGAATCCCAACGGAGGAGATCGAGTCTTGTGGGAAAAGTGCGCAAACCTCTGCAGAGTGTACAAACTAACCATGATTAGCCATGTCCCTGGTTATGGACGTCTTGAGTATCTA
Organism: Triticum dicoccoides; assembly: GCF_002162155.2. Classification (NCBI taxonomy): domain Eukaryota; kingdom Viridiplantae; phylum Streptophyta; class Magnoliopsida; order Poales; family Poaceae; genus Triticum; species Triticum dicoccoides. The sequence continues at coordinate 584,075,105 of NC_041386.1, forward strand.
GTTCTTGGATTATCCTGTTGAATCTCATCACGTTACTTTAATTAATTTTGTTGGGTTTTAATGATGATGCTTAATTGGGATTGAGAATGCCGTCAACCATTCTCAATGTTTAACAACCACCATGATAGTTAAATAAAATTTATTCCTTTGCAGTAGGGAAAAATTGGCTTTTCGCAAAAACATTATAACCATAGAGCTTTTCCACCAGCCATATATGCATGTAGTGATAGCCATTGTTTATCATTTTCTCTATGGTGTGAATTTGCCAGTACATTCAATGTACTGCCCCGTTTCGGGCTACAACGTCTCATGTTGCAGGTTTCTTACGACGAGTAAGTGATACGTTAGGGTTACGATTTCTACACTCAACTTTCCCGTTGGTGTTGATGGGAATCCACAACCTGGTTGCTTTCTCTATATGGATTGAGGTAATAGTATTTACGTTACTTTATACATGTGATTTACCTCTGTTATAAATCATTCGAGTATTGTGTGTGTCAGCATACCGATCCAGGGATGACACTTAAGCACAGAGACTTGATCCATTCGGGTCGGGTCGCTACAAGATGATATGGAAACTACAACTGTTGAGGACTCCAAAGACTAGGAGAATTGGAGGCTCCGAAGAACTCCCAGATTTCTATGACCTAGGAAGGCTACCCTTATGGAACTTGGCAGACTATGGAAGCTGTCAATACCCGAGATCAAGGTGTATCGGAGAAAGACTGGAACATGGAGCGTTAGAACTCGGAGTTTTTGTCAAGAGAACCCTAAGGCAGGAGATATCAACTATGGAATGATAGCTCATGGTAATGACAAGAATAGAAACACGGCTATCTATGGTGTTATCGCCCGTTTATACTATTGTCATCGTGCTGGGTTAAGCATGCATATGCATGGAAGGATTGGATGGTAGAAGGCTGATGGGGCACCAATCAGTAAAAGATGAAGTTTTAACCTTAGCTGGTGTATCACCAGGATCTTGAGCAGAAGTTAAGATGGACTTGCAGGAAGCCATGTTTGAATAGGAAGCATTTCATGAGGAACTCAGGAACCAGAAGTTGAAAGTAGCCAAACTGGAGGAGCAGAACCTTGAGAAAACCGGAGATTCATCAGGAACTAGACCATGGTTCATGCCAAGGATGTTGAAACCTAGAAGTTTGGAATGCAACTCCAAAATATTAAAGGACGCCATGAGAGACTTCGCGTCAACAGGGATGATCTGGCAAAAGAACTTGAGAATGACAAGCATGACCGGAAGAAGCCACTGGAGGCATGAACAAGACCTGAAGAGTTTGACGACATTGATGAATTATTAACCTTTAGAAGACCAAACCCCTGTTTTATACCTATGTTAGATGCGACGTTTGTGAGCTGTCATTTGTTTGATGTTTTTCCGACAACCACAAATAAAAAAATCTGTCTTTTCAAAACCTTTGTTTGTATTGTGTGCATCTCTCTTGATCTCTCTTATCTCACCCAAACCCATGTACCCAATAGAGGATGAATGGGGATGAGCTTGTATTTTCTGGACCGATGAGTCAATTGGAGACAGACCGATGGATTCAGAACATGGAGGATCATATGGAGAACAACCCTATAGTCGAAAAGGATATGGCCCAGCCTGCTCTTCAGTGCTTTGAAAGAGGTGCTGCTACTTGGTGGAGGATGTACCAAACCATCAATGGATGGCAAAGAGTGACCACTTGGGAAGAATTTAAGTTGATTTTGCTAATGTCTCGGTTTGTGTCCCAGAAATTGAAGCCTTCTGGAAACGATATGAAGAAACCCTGTGCATGCAATCTTTGTGGAGAAATAGGACACAATCATAAAGAACACAAGGATGAATGCCCTAATTGTGAAGGAAGTCACCCAGCTGAAAAATGCCCCACTAGGCAGATCACTTGTTTCTTGTGTGAAGGGACTACCCACTACCCTGCTCAGTGTCACATTTACCCCTTGGTACAAAGAACCATCCAACAGAAGAAAGAAGCAATGAAAGGAGCCCTCATGGGAATTCGAGAAGAACCTGTGATGAAGGAAGAGGTGGAGGACACACCCAAAGAAGAACCAATTAAACCCTGCACCAAGTCTTGCTATTCATGTGGAGAAGAAGGACACATCTCCCAAAATTGTATGAATGGGGATCTAGTAGAATTCCCGATGGAGGAAATAGAGTATAACCCACAGGAAATAGAAGCCCTGGTTGGAATGGAAAAGTCCAGGAAGAGAAGTAGATTGGATTCCAGGAAGGATCTGAGTCATATCACCTGTTATAGGTGCAAGGAGTCAGGGCACTACCTTAAAAATTGCCCAAAAAGGAAGCCAAGGACCCAAGGAGGCTATATAATCACAAGGAAACCTCGAAACTTGTCAGAAGTAATATGTTTCCATTGTAATGAGGCAGGACACTTTGCCAGAGATTGTCCGAAGGAGAAGGAGACTTGTGACAAATAGTTAAGTTTGTAACAGAAGAAATATAGTAGTAGCAGTGAGAATATTTTCCTTTATATTGAGGTGTTGAGTTGAGGCATGTAATGGAAAAATAGGAGATTGTAATAATTGAGAATCAATAAAGTTAGCAGTGTTGGTACTGATTTGGATTTTATGAGTTACTCTATGAGGAAAGATGTTGACCATTTTCGAGGATATGAGAAATATGGTCTATGGAATATTGGAGCATTTTAAGGGTGGTAGTACCCTATAAGAACCGTTGACCCCTGGAAAAGATAAGGATACTCCACTGAGTGGATTTCAGAAAAAATGAATACGAGTTTTGTCTCGATATGTGTGATACCCAAGAGTGTGTGGGATGAAGTTGGAGACCGTCAGTTGTTGGACCAAATGTGATCAAGGAGTCAGAAGAGAATGTTAAGTTGATTCAAGATAGACTGAAGGGAGCTCAGTCCAGGAAGAAGAGTTATGTAGGCTCAAAATGCAAGGAGGTAGTTCATGAAAATTGGAGACAGAGCATGTCTTCGTGTGTCCCCTCTGCGAGGAGTTAAACGATTTGGAGTTAAGGGAAAGTTATCCCCGAGATTTGTAGGACCATACCGAGTTTTGGAACGGCCTACAAGTTGAAATCACCCGAAGGACTGTAAGGAGTTCATGATGTGTTTCATGTTTCCCAGTTGAAGAAGTGCCATGCAGAGATGGCCAATATTCCCCTGTAAGGACGCTTGACCCTGGAAAGGATAATGGTGTTCTATGAAGTGGAGTATGGACTTCATAAGTATAAGTTTTATCTCGGTATGCGGGATATTCCACGAGGATGAAGAGATGAATTACTATTGGATATAAAGGAGGTATGATGTTGGAAATATGGAGCAATTGCAACTCCATGATGAGTTTGAGTAATCACGTCTTAGACTTGTACAAATAGAAGGAACGGAGACAATACAATTGGATGGATTTTAAGTATGCTAGGAAGCTGGAAGTTGGATGTTGGATTAGAGATCCGTTGCCCCGATGATGAGTTCAAGGTTTGCAAGTGATGAGATGGGCCATAACCCACAGGCCCCAGGACCTGCCAAGAAGCAAGCACATTCTTGTTGAAGGAAAAACCCTGGAAGAAGTTGCGATTTTAAGCAACAGGCGATCTTATAGAGTTTACGCAAAACCTGAGAGTTGTGAAGGAACGATAGATGTTTGTTTGGCTTGCAGAATCAATGGATATATCCGAACTTGGTTCGTCGACAAGAGAAATTCTGCAATGCTTGTGAGGATGACCGAGTGTTAGAATGCGAGATTCGCTAAACCGTATACAAGGTAATGATTTGGGTGCGGGATGGATTGATCACCATACCGACTTACTCTTATTATTCGCCTTGCTATATGGGATGGTAAATCTGAGTGACTTACCTATAGTAGAGCGACGACGATGTTAAACCTTGTTTGAACCTTAGAATGGTATACGTATTTTCCCTGGTACACGGCAGCTGTTGCCAATCGTAGGTTATACGGTGAGAATGAAGCCCAGACCCATTTTCTGCAGTAGAAACCAAAATTGTTGACCACCATGAGATATCGATAGTTGTTTAATATTGGCGCCAGACCCGTCAGCTAAGAAGACCCAGTCCCGGAATAACCTTACCAAGAGGAAAGGACAAAAGAATTGTGGTAAAGGTTATGCCACTATCGGAAGAGCCCAGAGATGGAATTTCCCGAGATCTGGGAAGACCGACACTGTCAACAATAAGGATGGAGTATATGAGTTTTGATGGAACCGTAACCATGTTTCTAAGGGTGGTAGTACCCCAGACCCCTTGTGATGATCGATGGATTTTGAGAAGACCCCCAAACCCTAACCTATTTCTTGCTAGCCTCTCCGAATCTCGAGGACGAGATTCATTTTAAGGGTGGTAGGTTTGTAACATCCCAAAATTCTAAATTTTGGAATGTTATATTAAATAGATAGATTTGATTGACTGTTTGATTGATTGAGTGAAATTCGAAACCTTTTGAAAGTTCAATGAGAGGGAATAAAAGGACTTTTCCAAACTTTCATTTTTGCATTTATGATCCCCGTGAATTCAAATTCTTTTCATTACAAAACCCTAGAGAGAAGATGACTTGACTTCTTCCATTTAAATAAATGAAGAGGGTTTTTGAAAATATTTGAATTTCATTTGGAAATATTTCCAATTCTGAAACTTTATGCAACTCAATGATTTTCACGAGAGAAGATAAAATGACTTCTTCAAATTATGAAATATGAGTTGGGAGTTTCAAAGATCAAAATTTAAAGTCCTTTTGAAATTATTTTCTATTTGGAGTTATTTGTGTTTTATTCAAATTATTTTTCTCCAAAAATAAAATATATGGAAAATAGGGTAACATGATTCCCTACATTAGAAAATTGGAGATAAATAAGTTTTAAATCATTTTGGTATTTTTAAAATAATTTTTACTGGATTTTATTAGACCAGAAGCACTCTTTGCTTTATTTGAATTTGTGTGTATTTTATTAGACTCTAGAAAAATGTTCAAATTGTAGGAAATCTTTTTCTGAAAATTTTGATATATAATATGCTTATATTATATTTTTAGTTTAATTTATTCTCATTTCTTTTCTTGTCTGCAAAAATGTTTATGAAAAAAATCTTCTCCGCCGTACTGGGCCGGCCCAGCTCCTGCCAGGCCAAGGCCCAGCCCAGCGCGCCGCCCCGTCACCCCGCGCGACCAGGCGGGAGTCCCCCGCCGCCACGGCTCGCCGGAGCCGTCTCCCCGCCGGACTCCTCCTCTCCTGCCCCCTCCTCCACGCCTCCCGAGGCCTCGCCTCCCGCGCCTATAAATCGCCTCCCGCGCCTATAAATAGCGCCGCCCGGAGCCCCGCGCCGCCCCTCTCTTCCCCGCATCGCGCCGCCGCCGCC
>NC_041386.1:584081125-584094041 GCF_002162155.2 Triticum dicoccoides
CGCCGCCGCCACTGCACGTTCCGCCCGCCCTCGCAGCTAGCGCCGCTGCCGCTCCCTGCCGCCGCCCCGCACCACGCCTCACCGCCGCCTCCGCTTGCCGTCGAAGCCGCCGGCGAGATCTGCCGCAACCGCCGCCGTCGCCGCCTCATCGGAAAGCCACGGGAAAACCGCCACCACTGCCAGTTTATTTCCCCCGAGCCGGTAAAGCCGCCGCTTTTTCTTTCAATTAAAAAAACCCTAGATCGGTTTTCTACAGAAAACCTAGATCTGATTTTTTTATGTTTAGTTATGTAGTGAGCATTCACTAGTTATGCCTTTGGAGTGAACGGTTTTCGTCGGTTTGGTTTCTGTAGCGAACGTTCGTTAGATAGTTTTTTTTCTTTTTTCTGTTTAATAAATTCGGCCAGGGACCCGTATGTAATTAGTTTCTTCACCGTTTAGTCCCTGATCTTCAAACCTTCGTAACTTTTCACTCGTTTGTCCAAATTCAACGAAACCAACGCCCACTTCTTCGTTATGATCCCCTCTATCTAGTAATCCAACTCAAACATGTTTTTGGAAGATTTAAAATTTGAATTAGATCAGATTTAAATTTGAACTTCATTTGATCGTAACTTGAGTTTCGTAGCTCCGTTTGAGTTGATTCTTTTTGCAAATTAAAGCTCTTGACCTAAACTTTCTGATAAGGCCAAATTCACATAATTTTGGCACTGTTAGAAATTGTTTTATGTTGCAAGAGCTATTTGCTTGGTTTTGATGTTTTCCGAATCGACTCCTTCGATCTTTCTGGTCTTTTGAGTGATTGCTTATGTGTGGTTACTATTGCTTGATTACGATAGATTGACCGGAGTATGACGAGTAGAGATGTCAAGAGTTTTGAGTGCGAATCATCTTCATCAACATTGCAGGCAAGTTCACACTTTGATCATATCGCTTTTCGTACCCAGTTTTTATGCATTAGTTTCAACCCTCAAACATTGCATGAGTAGGATTGATAACATGTGGGTATTGGGAAGTAGTTGATGAGGTAGGAACCTATTGCCCCGCATTCAAACCTTGGGAGTTACTATTACGTTATGCTTACATTGCCATGCTATGCTCGTAGACGTGGATTGGGTTTTGAGAGTATCCATGACAGATGTGAGATTGTTAATTAACGGTTTACTTAAGGTGGCAACTTAAACACACATCTGGGTGGATTGAGGCACCTGGGTATTCCAGGATTGCCTGTCTAGGCACCTGGGTAGACCAGGATTGCCTGTTTTTTTATGGACCGCCACCCAGGCTCAAAGGGATCATGAGATTATTCATACTAGAAACTTCCGTGTGCAGCCACAACCTACTATGGGCTCTAGCATAGTTGATTAAGTCATGTGAACTCTTACAGTGGTAGACTAGCAGATGTAGGGGATGTAGGTGGTACTGTCTACCCGATCGTAAGGTGCTAGCGCTTCTGAAAGACTATGTCTCGGTCATCCGTTTCTCAAACACCCTATAGTGCAAGAATCCCAACGGAGGAGATCGAGTCTTGTGGGAAAAGTGCGCAAACCTCTGTAGAGTGTACAAACTAACCATGATTAGCCATGTCCCCGGTTATGGACGTCTTGAGTATCTAGTTCTTGGATTATCCTGTTGAATCTCATCACGTTACTTTAATTAATTTTGTTGGGTTTTAATGATGATGCTTAATTGGGATTGAGAATGCCGTCAACCATTCTCAATGTTTAACAACCACCATGATAGTTAAATAAAATTTATTCCTTTGCAGTAGGGAAAAATTGGCTTTTCGCAAAAACATTATAACCATAGAGCTTTTCCACCAGCCATATATGCATGTAGTGATAGCCATTGTTTATCATTTTCTCTATGGTGTGAATTTGCCAGTACATTCAATGTACTGCCCCGTTTCGGGCTACAACGTCTCATGTTGCAGGTTTCTTACGACGAGTAAGTGATACGTTAGGGTTACGATTTCTACACTCAACTTTCCCGTTGGTGTTGATGGGAATCCACAACCTGGTTGCTTTCTCTATATGGATTGAGGTAATAGTATTTACGTTACTTTATACATGTGATTTACCTCTGTTATAAATCCTTCGAGTATTGTGTGTGTCAGCATACCGATCCAGGGATGACACTTAAGCACAGAGACTTGATCCATTCGGGTCGGGTCGCTACATATATGATATGGTATGTTGTGTGTTACAGAAGAACCCACAAAATTAGAAGATGCACTTGAAGATCCAAAGTGGAAAAATGCAATGGATGAAGAATACATGGCATTCAGGGGCGGAATTGGGCTTGGGGCAACTGGGGCTATAGCCCCAGGCTTGACCCATCTAGTAGGCATACATTTATTAGTTTCTTTTTTATATTTATATACAGACAAGGCCCAGCCCCAGGCGTGCAAGCACAGCCCCATGTTCAGCCCACGTAAGTTCCCACTTCCCAGCCCAATGGAGATGTCCTATGCCATGACTCGAGACCACCACAGCTGGTTTGGTTAGTAGCGATTTCTAAGGAATCAATCGTCCAGTGTTTCGCCTGATCTTTCGCCCAATTAATCAAAAAACATCGCCCATTCACAGCTGCGCCACCTCAGCCGCCCGCCGTTTCCCACGGGACAGATTGGCATCCCGCGTCTGTACTTGCGCCCAGGCGGCTGGCGCTCGCCGCTCAGAGCACGGATCATCGCCTCCTCGACTCCGAGCAGTGCCTTCCGGGCTCCATCCCTTCTCCCTTTTCATCTTCAGAATCGGCTAGACAGCAGGACAGGACAGGTAATCTTCAGTTTACTGTATCTGTCATCTAATTTTCCCTAGTTTTCTTTCTATTTGCCGAAGTCAATGAGTTTGTGACATTCAATTGTATTACTTTAATCACTTCTATTTCATTGTTATTTGTTAACAGGAAATATTGTTCAAAATCCAAGATGAAGAGGATTCGAACAATTGAAGAGGAAATATTGTTCAAAATCCTTGATTCTGCTTGTCACTACAGCAACCGTAGAAAGAGCTTTCTCAGCTATGAGCATTGTCAAAACTGAGTTGCGGAATAAGATGAATGATGAATGGATGAATCATCATTTGGTGTGCGATATTGAGCGTAATGTATTTGCAAGCATTGATGATATTAAGATTATACAGTGCTATCAAAAAATGAGGAAACAAAAGGGGCTACTACCTCGCGCACTTCGTGACAATGGTATTTTTATTTTGCAAAATATCATACGAACAATTGATTTTAGTATATGTCCAGTGTCTTAATTTTAAATACTCGATTTTATGTTTGCAGCTCCAGGTCCTTCTACTATTGCTGGTGAAGAAACAATTGCCTAGAATTAAGCAAGCTTCATTAATTTGGTACCAAACAATGTTTGCAAAAATGCACTTTGTTAAATTATTTGTTTTATCGAATTTTCTCTTGTGGTAATAATGAATTTATATTTCATCTTTAATGTGAATTTGTGGCATACTTCTAGCACAGGTTGGTGTGCATGCTATTTGACGTTATTTTTAGTCAGTTAGTTTTAGCCCTAGGCTTTGTGAAATCCTGGCTCCGCCTGTGATGGCACTTATGAGGAACAATACATGGCATCTTGTACCTGAGCCAAGAGGTAAAAATATTATTTATTGTAAGTGGGTTTACAGAATTAAAAAGAAGGCAGATGGCTCAATTGACAGGTATAAGGCACAGTTAGTTGCAAAGGGCTTCAAGTAACGTTATGGTTTTGACTATGAAGATACCTTTAGTCCTGTTGTTAAAGCTGCAACCATTAGGCTTGTGTTAGCTATTGCTGTTTCCGGGGGATGGAGCTTAAGACAGCTAGATGTTCAGAACGCGTTTTTGCATGGTGTTCTGGAAGAGGAGGTTTACATGAGACAACCACCTGGGTATGCAGAAAAACGGACACCTCATTATGTTTGCAAACTTGACAAAGCACTTTATGGTTTGAAACAAGCACCGAGAGATTGGTACTCAAGGTTAAGCTCTCAGTTAAGGCATTTGGGTTTTGCTACATCCAAAGCTGATACTTCACTTTTCATTTATAACAAGGCAAACACAGCTATATTTGTATTGGTATATGTTGATGACATTATAGTTGCAAGTTCTTCACAAAGTGCTACTAATGCTCTCTTGCATGATCTAAGTTCAGAGTTTGCTTTGAAAGATCTGGGTGATCTACATTTCTTTCTAGGCATTGAAGTCAAGAAGATTCAAGATGGCATAGTACTTAATCAAGAGAAATATGCTACTGAACTTCTCGTTCGCATGGGGATGAAGGATTGTAAGCCTTCACCCACACCATTGTCTTCTTCAGAAAAAATTTCAGCCTTTGAAGGAGAGCCGCTCAAAGAAGAAGAAAGTACAAAGTACAGGAGTGCAGTAGGGGCTCTACAGTATCTGACACTGACAAGACCGGATATATCCTTTGCTGTTAATAAGGTTTGTTAGTATCTACATGCACCTACTATTGTACATTGGACAACTATTAAAAGAATTGTACGGTATATAAAACACACTGTGAGCTTGGGCCTTCAGTTCAGACGTTCTAATTCCACCCTTGTCAGTGCTTTCTCTGATGCTGACTGGGCAGGATACAGTGATGACAGAAAGTCAACTAGAGGATTTGCAGTATTCTTGTGCTCCAATCTTATTTCTTAGAGTGCCAGAAAACAAGCAACCGTGTCGAGATCAAGTACTGAGGCTGAATGCAAATCACTAGCCAATGCAACTGCTGAGATCATTTGGTTAGAATCATTGCTCGGTGAATTGGGAATTAAGCAGCATTGTGTGTCATGTTTGTGGTGTGGTAACTTGGGAGCCACCTATCTCTCTGCGAATCAAGTGTTTCATGGCAGAACAAAACATATTGAGATTGACTTTCATTTTCTACGAGAAAGGGTTGTAGAGAAGAAGTTGCACATACGGTTTATTCCTTCCAAAGATCAAGTTGCAGATGGGTTTACTAAAGCTCTACTAAGCAAACCTTTTGAGGAGTTCAAGAGGAATCTTAATATAGGATAGTTAAGATTAAGGGAGGGTGTTAGAGTTAGAGATAAACATCAATTGTAATCTCAATGGTCTCTCTTTTCTATCCCTCTCGTGTCTATCTATTCTCCTAGCGACAGCCTGAATCCTAGCGATCGGGTTGCAAGTCTTGTACGCCACGGCAGAGGCTATTCCTGCCTCACATCAATATATACCAACGCGGCTCCTCATCGAGGAGTAGGAACGCTTCAATCTTACACTTGGCAGATTTGAAGCTTACCTAGTGGTTGCCTAAAACAAGTGTACGAAAGAGTAAATCGGGAAAACAGAACTTGCAAGTAAGATCAGAGATTTTTTTCTGAGCCCAGAAACCATAGAACAATAGTTATACCACATTTTTTTCATATATAAACAAATATGTACATACAATACAAGAAGAAATGACAGAAAATAAATTATCCTATACCAAGATCTGGAAACATCATGTATAAAATATTGATATCTGAGCTAATCCAACTTTGAAGGTAATACAACTTCTTGCTTTCGACTCTATGTTGAAGAAGAGTAAGATCCTCCTTCAAAAGATATTTATAGGAATTGACTGTCCAAACTTTCATTCTGAAAATCTTGCCATTGGTTCCTAATATTCCATCAACCTAGAATAATGATGCCCAGGGAAATTTCTTTTGAAAGTCTTTAATAGCCAGAGTGATTTTTCATTATAAAGAGAAATACCCCTTGATTTATAAGAAGGATGGACTGCAAGAACTTTAAACAAAGATCCCAGTTGCTAAGTCCGCAAAGGACACCGCCCACGGACGACCCATAGAGAACAACCAACATATCGTACCATGGCTTACCACTACGTAGGCTGAGCCTTATTGGAATTGTGTATGAGTATATTTGTACAAGGTATGTTATAGTTGAACTCTAGGTTGTACTATGTTTAAATAATGTAAGAGCATCTCTAGCAGACACTGTATAATGCACCAACACGCAAAATAACTATCAAAATACGGGTCCACGTGAAAAAAACCCGCCCGATCACGCATTGTAAGAGCAACTCCAATGGGGCGACCCAAACGGACGCACGCTTTGTCCGCTTTTCGTCCGTTTGGGTCGGCTAGGCGGACGTGCGCGTCCGCATTCTCGAATGGGTCGGCTTGACCACCCAATGGGAGGCTGACCCAAATGTGCCAACATGAAGAAAAAACAGCTCATAGAAAATAAACATAAGTGGCCGGTTAACCGCCGGCCAAAGTCCACTTAAACCTAATTCAACATTAATTAAAACATAAAAAAGTCTGCGCCACCCCGCACGCTGCCCTAGACGTCGTCGGCCTTGCCCTTGCCCTTGACGTCGACGTCGCCATCGCCATCGCCCCCGATGAGGTCGATGAAGACGGGAGCAGGGCCAGCTCACCCGAACGCCACCTGGTACACTGCCAGGGCAGCCTCCTCCGGCGTCTGCTAGGGTGGCGGCATTGCGGCTAGCCGCGCGCGCTCCTCCTCCTCCTCAAGCTGGAGCGCCCCTCCGTCGCGTTGCAGCATCGCCTCGTAGCGCATCTACCACTCGTCGTCGGCCTGCTCCTGGCGGAGCCAGTGCGCCTTCCAGCGCTCAAGGTGGGCCGCCTCCTGCACTGGCGTTGCGGCGAAGTGGACAGGAGGCGCGCTAACCCACTCACGGTACTGGCCCGTCCATGTGTAGGCCTCCTCCGGACAAGTGGGTGGAGGCGGGGAGCGCTTCCGCGTCGGCTCCACTCCGGCTCCGGCTTGGGCTCAACGGGCGGCAGCGGTGGCGGTGGCAGGACAAAGAGCGGGGTGTGGACGGAGTCCCCCGCCACCGACAGGGCAAGTGCTTGCTCCGGCCCATCCCAGTGTGCGTCCTCCTTGAGACGGCTAGCCTCCAGCGCGTGTTGCAGGGCCTCCTGGAGGGTAGCTTGGTACTCCGCCCCTGCCTCCATTTCATCTGGCTCTACCCGCAGGGGCGGCGGTGTGGAAACGGCGGCGAGACGGCGTTGACGCCTACACACCGTTCCTCTTCGTGTTCGAGGGCAAAGCAAGCCTCCCAGTTGGGAGAGTAGGCGGCGTACTCGGGCATCCACCGCTGCTCCGGCGTGAGCTGCGCGCGGAGGCTGCGCACATCCTCCTCGTGCGCCCGCTAGGTCCGCAGAACCGTCGGCACCAGGATCCGTGCGGATCCAGGTGCCAGTGGTGCGGCAACATGACGTCGGGGTAGGGCAGCGGCTGCCTGTACTCCCAGTGCCACCGCGCATGGTGCAACGGGACGTGCAGGCGCCGGCGACCTCGGCAGAAACGTATCGGCGCTGGAGGAGTGGAGGGAGGAGGAGCATGGGAGGACGAGGCGCCGGGGGTGCCCTTGCCCTTGCCACTGCTGCTGCCGAAGAGGCCCATCGCTTGCTAGGGTTTGTTGTCGCCGGCGAGGAAGCAAAGGGAGTGGTGGGGGGCCAGATGTGGACGGAAGTGGATGAGGCCGGCCCCCGCCGCACGCATGCTTAAAAAGGACGCTTCCATTGGCTGACTAGTGGGCCCACTGTTGGTGGTCTTCATAAATAAGATGACGGGTGGTAGTTGGCCGGCCTACAGGTGGGGCCGCGGCGGACGCCGAGGAGACGTGTGGCGCGCCCGCGCCGACACATTTCAGGTGCAATTTTGGGCCAAAATGGGCCAGTGCGGACGCCAGGCGAACGAGATTTGGGTTTGGGTCGGCGCGTTGGGCCTCCACTTTTGTTCGCGCTGACCCAAACGGACGCAGGCGGATGAATTGGCTCGCCCCATTGGAGTTGCTCTAAATGCGCCGGATCCGTAAAAAAATTGAGGGGCGCGAAAAACATCCCCGTCAAAACTGTGAAAATAAAGATTTCAGAGCCAACCCGAGGAGGCCCTATATACACGAAAGGCCGTTGGCGGGAGTCTAACTGCCATCGGAACCTTCATGGCTCGCTCCTGTCTGCGACGCCGGCCTCCCGCCCCGGCAGCCGCGCTCACCCGCCGCCAGTCCCTGGACATCGGCCGCCGCGCCCACCGGCTGTCCGCCCCAGCCCCCGGCCGTCCGCCCAGGCCGCGGCGCTCGTCCGCGGCTCCATGGCTCTTGAACGGAGCTAGCTAGCTCAATAGATTTGAACAGCTAGCTAGCTCAATCGATTCGAACATCTAGCTAGCTAGCTGGATGTGTGTCTCTCCCGACAGCCGGTCCCCGGAGTCCGGCCGCCGTCCACACCGCTCCGGCCGGGTCCCGTCTTCCTGGTCCACCCGTCCGCCGGCGGCCGCGCTGGCCTGCTCTATGTGCCGATTTTAAATTGGCGTGAGGAAGAGGACGACCAAAAAAGTGGGCTAGCTATGGGTATGTTCGGTATATTCAGAGAATATTCTTTTTTACGGGTTGTTTATACGAGATCTGTTCGATCACAGCTAAAATTGGCCCTTAAAACACATTTTCTCGGCCCTTATAACGACTTTAAGGGTCCGTGATACGTCTTCGTCGTATCTATAATTTTTTATTGTTCCATGCCAATATTCTACAACTTTTACATACTTTTGGCAAAGATTTATATGATATTCTTGGACTAACATATTCATCTAGTGCCCAGTGCCAGTTCTTGTTTGTTGCATGTTTTTTGTTTCGCAGAAAATCCATATCAAACAAAGTCCAAGTGCGATAAAAACTTACGGTGATTTTTATGGAATATATGTGAATTTTGGGAAGTGGAATCAACGCAAGGCGGTGCCCGAGGGGCCCACAAGCCCTAGGGGTGCACCCCCTACCCAGGGTGCGGCCAGGGGGCTTGTGTCCACCCGAAGGTCGATTGGATGTGTCCTTCGGATGCGAGGAAGCTAATATCTAGATAAAAATTGTGTTAAAATTTCAGCCAATCGGAGTTACGAATCTCCAGAATTTAAGAAACGGTGAAAGGCCAGAAACAGGGGTCATGAAACTGAAGAGAAACAGAGAGACATATCCAATCTCGGAGGGGCTCTCGCCCATCCGCCGCCATGGAGGCCATGAACCAGAGGGGAAACCCTCCTCCCGTCTAGGGGGAAGGTCAGGGAAGAAGAAGAAGGACGGGGGGTTCTCCCCCTCTCTCCCGGTGGCGCCGAAACGCCGTCGGGGCAATCATCGTGTGACGGCGATCTACACCAACACCTCCGTCATATTCACCAACATATTCATCACATCCCTTCATCTATATTCAGCGGTCCACACTCTCCCGCAACCCGTTGTACCCTCTACTTGAACATGGTGCTTTATGCTTCATATTATTATCCAATGACGTGTTGCCATCCTATGTTGCTTGAGTAGATTTTTGTTGTCCTATCAGTGATTGGTGAATTGCTATGATTGGTTTAATTTTCTTGTGGTTATGTTGTTGTCCTTTGGTGCCCATTGATGTCTACTACACAACCTTCTTCTTGTAGACGTTGTTGGGCCTCCAAGTGCAGAGGTTTGTAGGACAGTAGAAAATTTCCCTCAAGTGGATGACCTAAGATTTATCAATCCGTGGGAGGCGTAGGATGAAGATGGTCTCTCTCAAGCAACCCTGCAACCAAATAACAAAGAGTCTCTTATGTCCCCAACACACCCAATACAATGGTAAATTGTATAGGTGCACTAGTTCGGCGAAGAGATGGTGATACAAGTGCAATATGGATGGTAGATATAGGTTTTTGTAATCTGAAAATATAAAAACAGCAAGGTAACTAATGATAAAAGTGAGTGTAAACGGTATTGCAATACTAGGAAACAAGGCCTAGGGTTCATACTTTCACTAGTGCAAGTTCTCTCAACAATAATAACATAATTGGATCATATAACTATCCCTCAACATGCAACAAAGAGTCACTCCAAAGTCACTAATAGCGGAGAACAAATGAAGAGATTATGGTAGGGTACGAAACCACCTCAAAGTTATTCTTTCCAATCAATCCATTGGGCTATTCCTATAAGTGTCACAAACAGCCCTAGAGTTCGTACTAGAACAACACCTTAAGATACAAATCAACCAAAACCCTAATGTCACCTAGATACTCCAATGTCACCTCAAGTATCCGTGGGTATGATTATACGATATGCATCACACAATCTCAGATTCATCTATTCAACCAACACATAGAACCTCAAAGAGTGCCCCAAAGTTTCTATCGGAGAATCACGACGAAAACGTGTGCCAACCCCTATGCATAGGTTCATGGGCAGAACCCGCAAGTTGATCACCAAAACATACATCAAGTGAATCACGTGATATCCCATTGTCACTACAGATATGCACGGCAAGACATACATCAAGTGTTCTCAAATCTTTAAAGACTCAATCCGATAAGATTACTTCAAAGGGAAAACTCAATCCATTACAAGAGAGTAGAGGGGGAGAAGCAACATAAGATCCAACTATAATAGCAAAACTCGCGATACATCAAGATCGTATCACCTCAAGAACACGAGAGAGAGAGATCAAACACATAGCTACTGGTACATACCCTCAGTGCCGAGGGTGAACTACTCCCTTCTCGTCATGGAGAGCGTCGGGATGATGAAGATGGCCACCGGTGAGGGTTCCCCCCTCCGGCAGGGTGCCGGAACAGGGTCCCGATTGGTTTTTGGTGGCTACAGAGGCTTGCGGCGGTGGAACTCCCAATCCCTTCTGCTCCCCGATCGTTTTTGGGTATATGGGTATATATGGGAGGAAGAAGTACGTCAGGGGAGCCACGAGGGGCCCACGAGGGTGGAGGGCGTGCCCTAGGGGAGTGGGCGCGCCCCCCTACCTCATGGCTCCCTCGTTTCTTTCCCGACGTGCACTCCAAGTCTATCGGGTAGCTTTCCTTCCAAAAATAACTTCTCCAGAAGGTTTCATTCCGTTTCGACTCCGTTTGATATTCCTTTTCTTCGAAACACTGAAACAAGGGAAAAAACAGGAACTGGCATTGGGCTCTGGGTCAATAGGTTAGTCCCAAAAATAATATAAAAGTGCATAGTAAAGCCCATAAAACATCCAAGATGGATAATATAATAGCATGAATACTTCATAAATTATAGATATGTTGGAGACGTATCACCCATCATATGAGCGCGAGTGTGGATCACACCATAGGGTTAGTTGTATGTTGATAGGACTATGTATTGGAGGGCAAGGGTGACAGTAGCTTCAGCCTAGCATAGAAATTGATGCATATGGGATTGAAGGGCGACCAATATATCTTAAGACTATGGTTGGGTTTTACCTTAATGAATGACAGTAGTTGCGGATGCTTGCTGGAGTTCCAATCATAAGTGCATATAATTCCATGTAAGGGATGACATGCTAGCAGTGGCCTCTCCCACATAAAAACTTGTTATCGGTCTAGTAACATAGTTGATTACTTAGGGACAATCTGCAACTCCTACCACCACTTTTCCACACTCTCCATACGAATTTAATTGTTTATTTATCTAAACAGACCCTAGCTTTTATTTACGTGCTCTTTATTATCTTACAAACCTATCCCACAACACCTACAAAGTACTTCTAGTTTCACAGTTGTTCTATGTAAAGCAAACATTAAGCGTGCGTAGAGTTGTATCGGCAGTCGATAGAACTTGAGGTAATATTTGTTCTACCTTTAGCTCCTCGTTGGGTTCGACACTCTTACTTATCAAAAGAGGCTACAACTAATCCCCTACACTTGTGGGTTATCAAGACCTTTTTCTGGCGCCGTTGCCGGGGAGCAATAGCGTGGGGTGAATATTCTCGTGTGTGCTTGTTTGCTTTATCACTAAGTAGATTTTATTTTTGTGCTCTTCTTTTCTATCTTTAGTTATGGGTAGGAAATGTAAAATACCAAAAAATTTAGTTGTACTTACTACACCAATGGTTGAAAAACCACCCAAAATCTATCACGCTGTTGAAGCTTTTTACTTGGATCATCTTCGATCCATTTGTGCTCGTGCTGCAACCCAACTAGCTTAGTTGAGGGCAAATCATTAAATGAGCATGCTTATTATGTGCGACACCACTTATCTGAAAAGGGGAAACTTTTACGACATCATATTAATTCTATGCATTGTTATGCTTGGAATTTATGCGAAATACATGATTTTACTTGTTGTTCTGAAGACCCTAAGAAACACCTTACCTACCAATGTGACTTTAGTGATAATGGAATTCTATCTTCTTATGCTAAGGGTGTTTATAATTACTATGGGGTTGAACAAATTGAAGAATGATACGTCTCCAACGTATCTGTAATTTATGAAGTATTCATGCTGTTATATTATCTGTTTTGGATGTTTATGGACTTTATTAAACACTTTTATATTACTTTTGGGACTAACCTATTAACCTAGAGCCTAGTGTCAGTTTCTGTTTTTCCCTTGTTTTAGTGTTTCGCAGAAAAGGAATATCAAACGGAGTCCAAATGGAATGAAACCTTCGGGAAAGTTATTTTTGGAACGGAAGCAATCCGGGGGACTTGGAGTGCACGTAAGGGAAGCAACGAGGAAGGCATGAGGCAGGGGGCGCGCCCACCCCCCTGGGCGCGCCCTCCACCCTCGTGGGCCCCTCGTGGCTCCCCTGACGTATCTCTTTCTCATATATATATGAATATACCCTAAAACCTTCAGGGAGCGGAATAGATCGGGAGTTCCGCCGCCGCAAACCTCCAGAGCCACGAAAAACCAATCGGGACCCTGTTCCGGCACCCTGCCGGAGGGGGGATCCCTCACTGGTGTCCATCTTCATCACCCCGACGCTCTCCATGATGAGGAGGGAGTAGTTCACCCTCGGGGCTAAGGGTATGTACCAGTAGCTATGTGTTTGATCTCTCTCTCTCTCTCTCTCTCTCTCTCTCTCGTGTTCTTGAGGTGATACGATCTTGATGTATCGCGAGCTTTGCTATTGTAGTTGGATCTTATGATGTTTATCCCCCCCCC